>NC_045437.1:84577466-84877466 GCF_002776525.5 Piliocolobus tephrosceles | reverse complement strand
CCCCTTTGTATTGGGTGGGAGGTTCTTGAAGCAAGAGGAAGACTATTTTATCTTTAGCAATTCCTACTGGACTTGAGGACTTGCTTTCTAAACCCTGACACATGGAGAATCATATGTCATGTTATCCATGTTTAACCTATTTATGCATATTGCTCTTGTCAGTATTCAGTCTGATCACCCAACACCTGCCTGATTTGGAAGAGTTTAATTCTTAGTGTTTTTCTCATACTTGTTAAATGATGCTTACTGGAGTCAACACAGCTTCAGGCCCACAATGCAGGATGCTGACGATTGAGTGTGTTAAGTGAGGCTGCCCAAATTTCTAGTGCCCCGTTAATACTTGTCTTCCTATCTTATATCAGATGCTCTACCTAAAGATGTTAATCTTCAGAACAATAAGCAAGTTGAGTTCATATTCCTCCAGTTTTACTTAAAAATCATGTTGGATACCCGTAGTATTAAGTAACTGTGTGTAAGATGAAGGCTTTGGGCAGGTGGTAAAGGCAGCTTGTGGCAGCCTCTTTCCCCCTGCTCAGAGTCAGTGCTGCTTATTAACAGCAGATGGGTGCTGCAATGGAGGACTTGTGTGGGAGCCTACACCATTATCAAAGGTGTGGCATGCATGTGTGCTTATGTGCGTGTATGTGAGTGTGTGTGCATGGTGTTTTAAACACAACTGTATTCAGTTAATCACACTGGTGGGAAACAAGTCTTGTGGTGGCGTTGGTAGGAGGTTTGCAGCAAGTTATTCAGTCTGGCAACTATTGCAAATTAGGGCCTTATTCAGGAAGGGATATCAGTTTAAGAGTAGACAGAACACACTTTACTGTGGTTAATTCAGACCTTCTTTGAATGGGGTACATTTTCTTAGAAGCAGCCACAAAGATAAATGCATCACGTGAACCTCGGAACCGAACTGCTGAATGAAGATATTGGAGGACTGGAGCTATTCATTTCCATTTACAGAATCCAAATTGCTGAAAAGTCATGGGAAGGCAGGAAAGAGACTTCTTGTTTTTTAAAATGGTCCCTGGCATTTGTCTGCCTGCGTCATCCAATGTAGTATCTCATTCTGCTGCCACCCGGAGTCCCATTCACTGGTTTGTTTAACCTCAAAGTGGGAAAGTAACTAACACAAATACATTCATTGTCCATGCTCTAATAGAATTAAGGTTCCCAATACACTGCTTGCATTTGAATGAGGTTTGTTACACACTGGCTTTTATGGTCACACCCTTTTCCCTTGATGGTTCTTAAGAATGGCAGAAGCAGGAGACCAGAAATTTTGTAAGCTCATAAATATGAAGCACACTGTGTTTAAATAATGCCAGGGTGGTGATACAAATGGACCAATGCCAGGAAGCTCAAAGTTAAAGCTAACAATTCATCCTTACATCACTATGAATAAGAAGGGAGGAGAAAGGGGCACTGTGTTGGTTATGGTTGTGCTGCCAGCAGATTGGGATAGCTCTAATGGGCCAATGTGGCACAGAGCTTTGAATTGCACAGTGTTTACCCAGAAGACAGGAAGTAAGTCTATTCTACTTCAGAAAGGCCAGTTCAATAAATTGGGGAATTACATAATACTGTTTATTTCACACTGTACATTATCAACTTGACTGTAAGCATTTGGAAATAAATCTATATCTAGTATCTTGCCAGCTGGTGGCAAAGACTAGCACAGGACATTTAAAACAGATGCGGTTATTATGGGACTGTGTGGGCAGGACCATGGCAGGTTTTCACTAGTTATTTTTTCTACCCTGCTGTTAAGCTGCTGTTGCCTTCTGTTTCCTCCACCTGCAATAATGAAAAGAACCTGAGCATAGTCTTGAAATACCATAGCGAAGGTGACCAAGGTACAAGTTGTTTGTCATTCAGAGGTGGACTCACTGCTCAGAAACAAAGTACCACATTTTGATGACTTCTTTTTCTCTTTCTTGGTTTCATTATCCCGGAGTTTGCCATTTGGTTATTTGGTAACTATCTTCAAGATCAGAAGTTTACTCTATATTTTGTCGAAGTGAAGCTGGCCATGTACTTTTGATGATTATAGTGCATTACATTTGTGGTGGTAAAGAAGCAAATATTTATCTTTTTTTTAACACCAAGATGAGAGGAAGATGAATGTTCTTTAATTAACAGTTATTGAACAGGTAACTGTCTAAAATACAATCAATCACTTTTAAAAATAAAATAATAAGTTACATGTCATTTTCTACTTGATATGTAATTGCATTTGATTTGTCTTGTTCTTAATATATGCATTTTATTTTCATAATCTTTAACTCCATATTTTATATAAACTAAATTTCTTATAACTCCACATTGCTATGCTCTGCTTAACTTTATTTTTCTTTCTTCTGCAGTGGTTTTTAGTCCCAACCCAGATTCTTCAATGCCTTAGGTAACCCATGGTTGCAGGCAATGCCCCTTTGGCAGCTACCTTGGATCTTTTGGGCACTAGATTCTCTTCGGAGCCAATTAAGCCTGAAGAATGCCTGAATCCTTGAATATCTGTACTCAAAAGGCAATACACATAGAGATATCCTGTTGTAAGTGTATTCTTTTTCCCAGCAGGTTTTAAAATATAATGATAATAATGAAGATACGACTACTGTTGCTACCACAACCAGCTAATAGTAGTTTACTCAGTTCTCCCTATGTGTTGGGCACCGTGCTAAGTGCTCTTTGTGAGTTATCTTATTTAACCTTCATAAAAAACTCTGTGGAATAGGTCCTATTACTAATCTCATTGTATCAGTTAGAAATGCTTACAGCTGCAAGTAACTGAGAGCTCAACTTAGAATAGCAGAATAAATTAAACATAGGTGCTTTTTTTTTTTTAACATAAAAGGAAGTTTTGAGATAGGCAATTATGGATAGTTTTCTGTGTCTCAATGATGTCAGGGCCAGTATATTTGGGATTCTCCATGACTTTCCCTCAAATTGCAAGATTATTGCCACAATTTAAGACTTCTCTTCTGCATTTAAAGCAAGAAGATAAAGAGGTAGAGCTACCTACATTTGTCTCTTCTAGAGGCAGCAAAGCGTTTCTTAGTGTCTCCTACCAGAGATATATCTCACTAGCCATAATGATTCCATATGAACAACATTATATCCTCGCTGCAATGTAAGTGGCTAACTCTTTCACCTTCTATTGGTGTAGTCAGACTAAGTATTTGTTACTACTACTTAGAGATAAGGAGAGCAGGGCATAGATAGGCTAACTGCTTAATTTTAAGGAGCTGGTAAGTGGCAGTGCCAGGGTTTGAACTCAGGCTGTGTGATTCCAGAACCCACACTCTTAATGAGGATGACACATGGTTTTCTCTATTTCTTTAGTTCATTTTTTTCCCCTTATGGAGATGTGGCAACCAGAGGGAATACTTAAATAAAGTAGTTCTCATATAATTTGAATCTACAGGACTGTTTCAATATCAGTTTAATTTACACAGCCCTCATTTGCCACCATATTGCTAAAGATGGAAATCTCCAAAGCATATTATCTAACTGTATTTAAACAGGCTATCATCTTGTCACTTACATGTGTTACTGAAGAATCTCACCACTTATGGACAAATACTGTTATTTTAAGAGCTTTAATTCCTCTTATTTTTTTGCACTGCGAACTGAGCATGCTCAAGTATGCTTTGAAACCTGTAATTAGGATACAAACTGTCTTATTGCCAAGCAATTCTTCCTTCCTCTCACCACAAACTCAGTAATAGTTTTCCATTGCAGATAATTGTCAGAGATATTAGTGTATTTTTTCTTAATTAAAAAAATAGCATTAGAGCTTCCTCTCATTTTTAAGGTCTCTTGGTTATAAATTTGTTAGTTGTTTTATTTGATTAGCAGATAGCTGTAATTACAGACACTTTGGGGATATCTGCATATCTTTCCAAAATGCAAGGAAGCTAGAAGATTCACAGGGGTCTATTTGCTAAAAACTAAAGCAGTAGGGAAGGGCTTGTTCCAATTCTCATTGCCATTCTTTTCCCCGGGAGTTGCTAGTGAATAGAGCAGGTATAATACCCAGCAATGCCACATATATTATACACTAGTTTTATTTGGTTCATAATAAAGGTGGTGCATTCCAATTCCAAAATGGATGAGACTTACATAAAGTCTAAAAAAAAATGACAACTTTACACTGCGAAGGTCCTAGAATATGTAAACATAAAATATGTAATCTATCTTTGATTTGCACCATAATGCTCCTTTGCTTTGAAATCATGGCTATATTACCAAACTGACAGTTTTAATGGAAAAAGTGGCTTTCAAAAGCTGCTGTTGAAAACACACTGTATAATTCTCCAAGTCGTGAATATTTTACTACCAACATATGCAAGAAGGCAGTGAAAACACACTGGCATTTTTTTCCCTGCGAGCTGGAATGGAAAACATTCACTGGTGTTAAAACTGCATATTTGTAATATATGAAAATTCTTAAATACCTATGAATGTACACTGTTGTTACTGGCAAGAACACCACCTAATAGAGTCATTTGGAAGACAATAAATGTGTATATTTTCATTTGTAATTTGCTCATTCAGCAAATGTCTATCGGGGCCCATTATATGTCAGGCACTGTACTAGGCTCAATACAAAAATGAACAGGGAAAACCCCCCACGACTGCTATCAACGAATTCAGTCTAGTAGAGGTGTGTCATGTATAAGGCTCTGGGTGAATGCTGTGGAGGCACTTGGGGAAGACTGGAACTCATGGGCTGCGAAGTCAAGTGCAAAGTTCCTTGAGTTTCTTGCAGCCTGTGGAGGGTATGTTTGGGTCAGAGAACAGTTGATAGCCCTGTTTGGCTGTGTACCAGCTGATAGACCCTGCCCTTTTGTGCCTTTTGTGGTCAAGACAGTGTTAGTTGGGGGACTGAGAGGTAACAATTTTCCCATCAGTGCCAAGTCTGAACATCAGTGCTGGCTGTTTTTAGAAGTGATGAGAAATGCCAGCTCCCTACACCTGGAGACCTGGGACCCTGGTTCCTTAGGAAGCCCAGGTAGGGTACAACCCATTTTTCTGAAGGGAGCAATTGGCCCTGCTTCCCCCTAGCTCACTGACAGGCCACCTAGGATAAACCTTGATTAGATCTTGGATTAAAGAAAAAAAAAAGAAAGCTATAAATAACATTTTGAGGATAATTTGGGATATTTAAATATGAGCTCTATGCTAAATGACATTATTTAATTTTAAATTTATTGGGTGTGGCAATTGTATTGTTGCTAATAGGAGACTGTTGAGGTACTTAGGGGTACACCAAGATACTTAGGGGTATCATGATACTGGCAACTGATTTTTGAGATGGTTCAGGAAAAAACGTGTGTGTGTGTGCGCGCGCGCGCATGTGTGCACGTACTTGTGTTGAGAGAGAGAGCTTGAACAAGTGTGCCAAACTGATAACAAATTAGTGAATTTAGGTGAAAGAAACGTAATTTTTTTCTTCATATGGCTTTCTCACTGCGTCTCTGTGTGTCATCTTCTCTTTTTTAAAGTTTTATATTATTTTAATTGGCACATAATCACTGTACATATTTATGAGGTACAATTTAATGTTTTGCTACATGTATACATAATGATCAAATCAGGGCAATTAACATCAAATATTTATCATTTCTTTGTGGTGAGAACATTCAAAATCATCTCTTCTAGCTATTTTGAAATATGCAACACTTTATGGCTAGTCAGCCTACTGTGCAATAGAACATCAGAATTTATTTCTCCACGGACTGACTTTTCCTGCTCCTTTCATCTTGCTTCATCTGCCCAACCTCTGGTCACCACTATTCTACTCTGCTTCTACGAGTAATTTTTTTTTTTTTTTGAGACGGAGTCTCGCTCTGTGGCCCGGGCTGGAGTGCAGTGGCCGGATCTCAGCTCACTGCAAGCTCCGCCTCCCAGGTTTATGCCATTCTCCTGCCTCAGCCTCCGGAGTAGCTGGGACTACAGGCGCCCGCCACTTCGCCCGGCTAGTTTTTTGTATTTTTAGTAGAGACGGGGTTTCACCGTGTTAGCCAGGATGGTCTCCATCTCCTTACCTCGTGATCCGCCCGTCTCGGCCTCCCAAAGTGCTGGGATTACAGGCTTGAGCCACCGCGCCCGGCATGAGTAACTTTTTTAGATTTCACATGATTGAGATCACACGGAATTTGTCTTTCTGTGTCTGGCTTACCTCATTTACAAAATGTCTTCCAGGTTCATCTATGTTCTTAAAAATGACAGGATTTTCTTTTTTTCAATTTCTTTTTTTTTCAATTTCAATTTCAATATTCTTTTGCATAAATATTTCATATTTTCTTTTTCCATTTAATTGTTATTAGTTTGGTTGATTCAGTATTTTCACTATTATAAATAATGCCGCAATAAACACCAGAATGCAGATACCTCTTTAATGTACTGATTTCATGTCCTTTGGATATACACCTAGTAGTGGGGTTTCTGGATCATATGGTTGTTTTATTTTTATTTTTTTGAGAAACCTGCATATTGTTTTCCATAATGGCTATACTAATTTACATTTCTACTAGCAGTATGTAAGGGTCTCTTTTTCTCCACGTTTTCACCAACACTTGTTATCTTTTGTCTTTTTGATTACAGTCATTCTAACTGGAGGAAGGTGTATCTCACTGTAATTTTAATTTGCTTTTCCCTGATGATTAGTGATGTTGAGCATTTCAAAATATATTTGTTGGCCATTTGTATGTTTTCTTCTAGAAATGTCTGTTGAGGTAGTTTGCCCATTGTTTAATCAGATTATTTTTTGTTGTTGTTTTGCTATTGAGTTGTTTGAGTACCATGTAAATTCTTGACATTAACCTCTTATCAGATGTATAGTTTGCAATTATTCTTTCCAATTTGGTAGGTTGTCTCTACAATCTGTTGATTATTTTCTTTGTTGTGTAGAAACTTTTTAGTATGATGTAATTACATTAGTCTATTTTTGCATTTATTGGCTGTGCTTTTGAGGTTTTATCCATAAAGTCTTTGTCCAGAATGATGTCATGAAACATTCATCCTATGTCTTCTTCTAACAGTTTCATAGTTTTCAGTCTTATATTTAAGTCTGTAATCCATTTTGAGTTACAGTACTTTTTTAAAATAAAATTTTATAACTTTGAATCCAGAAAATTCATAAACAATGATAACATATGTGCCCTAATTAGGACAGTTTGCACAGAAATTTAGTGGTTAAGTTTGGCTCACCATTGAACAGGATAGAATTGTGTAATTAAAATGTGTTTATAAAATTAAAAAACTCTTAGATATCATTGTAACAACTATATTACAATCTCTTAGCTAAATGAGTAGTTATTGAACAAAGTACACAATAAAGATAATTAATATGTTTTTAAATTATTTTTCCAACCTAGGCATATCAGCCAGAGTTCTGATATTTGATCTATAAAAATAGATGCAGAAATAGATATGGACTTAGAGGGAAAAAATTATACAATTGGGTTTGGACAAACGTTCATCCCCTACTGTCTCCCCAGCTCCTATTACTACTTTTTATGGGAATACCTCTTGTTTTATTATACAATATATGTCAGTACATCTAGGTGTTGATTGGGTTATCAAAACTTTTGAATTTCCATCTCACTCTTACTTCCTGCTGTCTCTTTCAGTGTCCGTTAACTTCTTGACAACATTGCAGGAGGGAGAAGAATTGAGAGTATTATAGACTGAATTTCTCCCACCCTGCCAAAATCCATAGGTTACAACTCTAACCCACAATACCTTTGAATGTGACTGTATGTAGAAATAGGGCCTTTAAAGAGGTAACTAAGGTTGAATGAAGTCATAATATAACAAAAAACAAAAGCTGCAGACCAATATCCCTGATGAACATAGATGCAAAAATCTTCAACAAAATACTAGCAAACTGAATTGAACAGCACATCAAAAAGATACATCATGATCAAGTGGGTTTTATCCCAGGGATGGAGGGATGGTTTAACATACACAAGTCAATAAATGTGATATGCCACATTAATAGAACTAAAAACAAAAACCATATACTCATCTCAATAGACGCAGAAAAAGCATTTGATAAAATCCATCATCCCTTTATGATAAAAACCCTCAACAAAATTGGCATAGAAGGGACCTACCTCAAAGTAATAAAAGCTATATATGACAAACACACAGCCAACATCATACTGAATGGGGAAAGCCTGAAAACATTCCCTCTGAGAACTAAAACAAGACAAAGGTGCCCATTTTTACTACTTCCATCCAACACGGTACTGGAAGTCCTAGACAGAGCAATCAGGCAAGAGAAAGAAATAAAGAACATCCAAATTGAAAAAGGGGAAGTCAAACTGTCGCTGTTCACTGATGATATGATTGTACAGCTAGTAAACCCTAAAGACTCCTTCAAAAGGTTCCTAGATATCATTAACGAATTCAGTAAAATCTCAGTTTACAAAATCAATGTACGCAAATCAGTAGCACTGCTATACACCAACAACAACCAAACTGAGATCAAATCAAGAACTCAATCCCTGTTACAACAGCTGCAACAACAACAACAATACCACATACACACCCACAAACTAGGAAAATACTTAACAAAGGAGGTGAAAGCTCTCTGTAAAGAAAACTATAAAACACTGCTTAAAGAGATCATACATGACAAAAACAAACGGAAACACATCCCACGCTCATGGAAGGGAAAATCAATATTGTGAAAATAACCATACTGCACAAAGCAATCTACAGATTCAATTCAATTCCCATCAAAGTACCATCATAATTCTTCACAGAACTAGAAAAAGTATTAAAATTCATATGAAACCAAAGAAGGGCCCACATAGCCAAAGCAAGACTAAGCAAAAAGAACAAATCTGGAGGCTTCACATTACCTGACTTCAAATTATACTACTTGGCTATAGTTACCAAAACAGCATGGTACTGGTATAAAAATAGGCACATAGGCCAATTGAACAGAATACAGAATAAAGAAATAAAGTTAAATACTTACAGACAACTGATCTTCAACAAAGTACACAAAAACATAAATTGGGGAGAGGACTCCTTATTCAATAAATGGTGCTGGGAAAACTGGCAAGCCAGATGTAGAAAATGAAAGTGGATCCCCATCTGTCTACCTTATTCAAAAAGCAACTCGAGATGGATCAAAGACTTAAATCTAAGACCTGAAATGATAAAAAAATTCTTTAAGATAACTTCAAAAAATATATAAACAACTCTTCTGGACATTAGCTTAGGCAAAGAATTTCATGACTAAGACCCTAAAAACAAATGCAACAAAAACAAAAATAAGTAAATGGGACATAATTAAACTAAAAATCTTCTTCACAGCAAAAGAAATAGTCATCAGAGGAAACAGACAACCCATAGAGTGGGAGAAAATCTTCTCAAACTGTGCATCAGACAAAAGACTAGTATCCAGAATCTACAAGGAACTCAAACAAATCAATAAGAAAAAACAAATGATCCCATCAAAAAGTGGCCAAAGGACATGAATAGACAATTCTCAAAAAAAGATCTGTAAACAGCCAACAAACATATGAAAAAATGTGCAATATTACTAATCATCAAGGAAATGCAAATTAAGACCACAAAGAGATATTGCCTTACTCCTGCAAGAATGGCCACGACTAAAAAGTCAAAAAATAATAGATATTGGCATGGATGTGGTGAAAAGGGAACACTTTTACACTGCTGGTGGGAATGTATATTAATACAACCATTATCGAAAACAGTATGAAGACTCCTTAAAGAACTAAAAGTAAACTACTATTTGATTCAGCAATCCTACTATTGGGTATCTAGCCAAAGGAAAATAAGTCATTATATGAAAAAGACACATGCACATGCATGTTTGTAGCAGCATAATTTGCAAATGTAAAGATATGGAACCAACCTTAATGCCGCTTGAGAAATAAAGAAAATGATAAAGAAAATGTGGTATAAATATACTGTGGAAAACTATTCAGCCTTCATAAAAAGGAACCAAATAATGACTTTTGCACCAACCTGGATGGAGCTGGAGACCATTCCTTCAAGTTCCTACTTCAAGTGAAGTAACTCAGGAATGGAAAATCAAATATCGTTTTTCTCTCTTATAAGTGGGAGCTAAGCTGTGAGGATGCAAAGGCATAAGAATGATATAATAAACTTTGGGGACTTGAGGAGAAGGTTGGGAGGAATTCCTTATGAGGAATAAAAGACCGCTTATTGTGTACAGTGTACACTGCCTTGGTGACGGGTGCACTAAAATCTCAGGAATCACCATTAAAAAACTTGTCCATGTATCCAAAAACCACCTGTACCCCAAAAACTATTGAAAAGAAAAGAGGCCATAAGGGTGGAGATCCAATCTAATACGAGTGGTGTCCTTATAAGAAGAATAAAAGACACCAGGTATGTGCACACACAGAGGAAAGGCTGTGTGAGGACAGAGCAGGAAGGTGGCCATCAGCAAGGCCAAGAGACGAGGTATCAGGAGAAACTAAGCCAGCTGACACCTTGAACTTGGGCTTTCAACCTCCAGAACTGTGAGAAAATAAATTTCTATTGTTTAAACTAACCAGTCTGTGATATTTTGTTATGGCAGTCCAAGCAGACTAATACAATGAGAAAAGATTGAAATGAATTAGCATTGACAAGTAAAGGACGGCTGGGTGTTCCCCAATATTTGTTCTCCTTTTCCTTTCCTTTCTAAGTGGTAGAACACTGATCATTAACTAGTTACATGATTTGCTGGAATAAAGATATATTTTCCAGCCTCCCTTGTGGCTGAGTATAGACGTATTATTAGGTTCTGGCTAATGGAATATACACAGATTTGTATACGTCTTTCAAAAAATGCTCTTAAAGAGAGAGAGACTGTAACTCCTTCTTACCCTCACCCCCTTTTTTTTCCTTCTTACTGACTGGAATGCAGTCACGATGACTAGAACTTAAGCAACCATCTTAGATCATGAGGTAGAAGACACATATTGAGGTATCAAGTGCCTAGGTCTTTGACTGTGGAGTCTTACAAAGAACCTGGACTGTTTATTTACAGATTTTGTTTATTTGAGAGAGGGAGAAAAAAAATGTCTCTTTTCTCAGTTAAGTTATATTTTTGATTTAATGTCATTTATTGCTAACCTTACTTTGAATTATTTTAGCTAACTGCTTCCATGTAATTTTCACCTCTATGTCCTTGATCTACTCTTCTGAATAACATAGTACAGAACAGGTCGAATTATATTTCCATATGACAAACATAATGCTCAAAGACTAATACCCTGTCCTCCTTAGGTCTGTAAACTAAGTTCAGTTGACCCTCTATGACAGTGGATTCAACTAACTTTAGGTTGAAAGTATTTGAAAAAAAAAACACACACAATCAAAACAGCAATACAAAATAAAATGATACAAATAAAAACAATACAATGTAACAATTATTTACATAGCATTTACATTGTATTAGGTATTATAAACAATCTAGACATGATTGAAAGTATGTGGGAGGGTGCGCATAGATTATATGCAAATACTGTGCCACTTTATATAAAGGACTTGAGTATTTGCAGATTTTGTTATTTGTCGGGAGTCCTGGAATTAATCTCCTGCAGATACCAAGGAACAATTGTATAACTGATACCTCAACTGTCCCTCATAAGACACCTTAATTATTCTCCTGAGACCCTGGTTTATTCAGTCATTCTTTATTTCCATAAATTGAGAGTTAGCTGTATGGTATATATTTCATAGAGCTAGAAATGATACATCACAAACTAATTCTAGTTTTGGGTGCAGTGAAAGGAAATATTTGGTAGGGAATGTCCTGAAACTGACTTAGAAATGACTTTTAGAACATATTTTTCAATTTATTCTTATTCTTTAAATCATAGACCTCAGTTGTACTAATAGATAAATCAGTTTGCGTAGTTCTTTACTCAATAATGTTTATCAACATCCGACTATTGGAATTACCAAAGAGTAGAGAGAATCTTCTCTTATTGCCGGGCAGAAATAGGTATGTTAATAGGTAATTTGTTTCTCACAGTTCTGCAGTTGCTCTTCTAGTTAACATGGTGAAAGGTAAGCTGGATGGCCAACTTGAGCAATTTGCTGCAATCTGCAATGTAAAGAACATTTTTCAAAACTGTCTTTTAATAATAGCCTAACAGGTGTGAGGTTATATCTCATTGTGATTTTGATTTGCATTTCTCTGATGATTAGTGATGTTGAACATCTTTTCCTATACCTTTTGACAATTTTTAACATCTTTTTTGGAGAAATGCCTTTTTAAGTCTTTAGCCCATTTTAAAAATCAGGTTATTGTTATTATTATTGCTACTGAACTATGGGAATTGCTTATATGTTTTGGAAATCAACCATTTATTTGATAGATAATTTGCAAATATTTTATCCCATTCTGTAGGCCTTTTCCCCATTCTGTTGATTGTTTTCCTTGCTGTGCAAAAGATTTTTAGTTTGATGTAGTCTCACTTGTCTATTTCTGCTTTTGTTGCCTGTGTTTTGGAAGTCATAGCCATGAAATGAAAAACAACACGTGTTGGTGATGATGTGGAAAAATTAGAACCCTTGTTCTAATTTCTGCAGAATGGTGCAGTAACTATGGAAAACAGTGTGGAGATTCCTCACAAAATTAAAATAAACTACCATATGATCCAACAATCCTACTTCTGGGTACTTTTCCAAAAGAACTGAAATCAAGATCTTAAAGAGATATTAGCACTTCTGTGTTTGTTGTAGCACTAGACGCAATAGCCAAGATGTGGGAAACACCTAACTATTTATCCCCCATTTTATTTATTTTCAATAAAGAAAATGTGATACAAACAATGGAGGATTGTTCAGACTTTAAAAAAGGAAATGCTGACGTATTTTATGTTATGGATGAACGTTGAGAACATACGTTAGGTGAAATAAGCCAGTCACAGAAGGATATATACTGTATGATTTCACTTACATGAGGTGTCTAAAATAGTCAAATTCACAGGATCAGAGAGCAGAACTGTGATTTCCAGGGGCTTAAGGGAGGGAGAAATGGGAGTCACTAATCAATGAACATAAAGTCTCAGTTATGCAAGATGAATACATTCTATAGGTCTATTGTATAACATTATCTCTGTAATTAACAACACTATATTGCACAGAAAATTTTCTAAAAGGGTAGATTTCATGTTGTGTTCTTACAACAATAAAATAATTTTTTTTGAAAAGCTATCTTTTCCTTTTGCATGCAAGAGTCTTTATAGGCTTGAACAAAAATGTCTTTGCATTTTTCACATCTTGGGTCTGGATCAGCTAACCAAAAACATTTATTGAGAATTTAAGTTGTATATATAACACATTCCATGGGAGTTAGAAGAAGTAGAAGATATAGAATTTTTGCCCTTAAGAAGTTTGTGTGTTATTATAGACTTTTTGATAATTTTCTGGGAGGATCTATAAGAAACTGAAGGAACTGGATAATTTCAACGGTAGAATCTAAACTATATTAGGACAGAAATGAGATATGTTTTGCCTGCTGCTTTAACCTACTACCAAGCATAGTGCCTGTCATACTATATGTACTACTGGTTTATTTTATTTTAGTATCACTTGCTTGAATGAAATAGGGCTTTTAAAGTATATTCTCCTGACCCAATGCCAAGTGCAATGAACAATGATAAAACTGCATCTATTTTGATCAGTGTCTATGTAACATCATGCACAGATGGAGATTTAGCATTATTTAGTTGACCTAATGAATCTGGCAATCTAGTCCAAATTTCAATTGATGTATTTGACAGACTGAATAGACATAAATAAATATATATTAAAACTTCACCTGTCTGAATTTGGTGGATACAAAGCCATAGATCTACTCTGAAAGACTTTAGTAGTGTCTACTAGTAGAAGAAATTCCTTATGAATACGTAGTTTTAAATTTTTCATTTTGAGATAATTTTAGACTTATGGAAGAGTTGTAAAAACAGAGCAGAAGTTTTTCTTGTACCTTTCACCCAGCTTCCCCTAATGTCAAAAATCTAACATACCAGAGCACAACTGGCAAATGAAAAAAAAGAAGAATTAACATTTGCACAATACAATTTACTTAGCAAAAGACTGTTTGGACTGTGCTGATTTTTCTTCTGTATTAGTCTGTTTTCACAAAGACATATCCAAGATTGGGCAATTTACAAAAGAAAAACATATCTAAAGAAAAAGGTTTACTAGACTTACAGTTCCATGTGGCTGGGGAGGCCTCACAATAATGGTGGAAAATGAAAGTCACATCTCACACGGCAGCAGATAAGACAAGAGACCTGGTATGAGGAAACTCTCCTTTTTAAAACTATCAGATCTTGTGAGACAAATTCACAGTCATGAGAATAGCATGGGAGAGACCTACCCCCATCATTCCATTACTTCCCAGTGGGTCCCTCCCGTAACACGTCAGAACGGTGGGAGTTACAATTCAAGATGAGATTTGGGTGGGGGCACAGCCAAACCATATCATCCACTAATATTCTTTTCCTTCCAGGATCAAATCCAGGATTGCACATTGCATTGATTTGTCATGTCATCTTAGTCTGCTCCAATCTATGACAGTTTTAAAAGAAAGAAGCCTAAGTTCATACTCATACAATTTAGCATGTTTCATTCTAAAACCTTTTCCCTTTATTTATAACTTCTTTCTTTGACAGTGAGAAACCAAGCTCTTAATACCTACAGTATATTTATTCACTTATTTAACCTCATTATTCATATGAAGTATTTTCCAGATTACTTTTCCATATCCCTGTAATGAAGAAAAGTATAAAGTGGAGTACAGAAATACAATGTTCGTATGTAGTTCCTTTGGTCTTTAACGTACCTTATCTAGCCAAAACACTGTTTTCCAAAGTTACTTACCTCAGCTTCTTTCTTCTCTACCTCCTTTAGTGCAGTTATATATTTAATTATTATACTATTAGATGCATTTGTAAAAATCTACACTAACTTTTCAATTCCTCCTATATACTATTTTTGAAAAAAAATATGTAAGAAAGTTTACTTTGTGGTATATATTTCTATGGGTTTTGACAAATGGATAAAGTCATGTGAATAACACCACAGTTCTTTACACAACAGTCCCATCACCCCCACATTCTCTTGTGCTGTCCCTCTTGTACTTAACCCCCAGAATGTCTGTTTTTACTACTAGAAAATTAACTTTTTGGGATCATGCCTGTCTGCACCCATTTTTGGATTTTAAGTTCTTACAGAGCTAAGTTGATGCTCATTAGATCCTTGTTGAATAGTTTATAACCTAGCAGTATATGATTGGCACTGCTGAAAAATCTAAGGGAATGAATAAATGAATGACTCAAAGTGCATATAGATGATGAAGGTGATATTTTGTTTGGAGGTTGAATCACTTAACTATTGCTGTTAACAAACTTTATCAAAACTCAGTGGCTTAAAACAGTAAGCATTTATTTAGCTTAGGAGTCTGTTGGTTGATTGGATAGTTTTTCTAGTTTTTTCCTGGCTTCATTGGGTTTGATTGGGCTCATGTGCTAATTGTCAGTCGGTTGGTTAGCTAGAGTCTGGCTGGTCTAGGGTGGCCTCACTCACCTGTCTGGCCAGGCTGGGCTGGGCTTGTTTTATATAGTAGTGGCAGTGTTCCCTGAGAGTAAGTAGAAGTGTTCAAGCCTCTCGGGTACTAGAGAGGTACTAGACAGCATTACTGCTACTGTATTCTAATGGCAGAAGCGAGTCACAAGATGAGCCCAGATTCAAGAAGCAGAGAAATAATCTCTACTTCTGGATGGGAGGAACTTTAATGTCAAATTGCAAAGGGCATGGATACAGCGATCAATCTATCACAAAATCTATGTAAATATATTTGAAGGCCTCACAAAGACTCTTAATGTAAATATTAAAGCCATCCATCCTGTTCCCTGTTGGCCATGATCTTGTGTGTTTATTTTCCTTACTGGCTTCCCCTCACTCCAACACATTAAAAAAAATCTGATTCTGGAAAGCTGATGTGAGACTCAGAGACCAAAAATTGGCTCTTATGAAGGGTTTATCACAATTTTTTACAACAATTTCCACTTGTTAATCGCACTTCCTTCTCTTTGCCTACCCCATTATTTCTATCTCTTTTGCTTGTAAATAAGTTCTTCAAATATAAATTATAAGTTCATTGAAAAAAGTGAGTAAAATGATCACTGCACATTTACATATGACAAAAGGAAACTTTTCAGAAAATTGGAATCCTACAACTAAACCACATTCAGAATATAAAGGCTTAATGGTATATTCTCTTCTGTTGGATGCTTACTTCTTTGTTAATAGGCTTAATTAGTTGTACACAGTTAATTGTATAAATTAAATTACATAGCATGATACTATTTCTGGTACTTGAACTGTTTTTCTCATAGTCATTCCATTCTAATCAGAGCTTTTTATATTATTCCCTGTATTCTTTTCCCTTCATGATTCTCACACCACTCGGTGACAGCTTTCATTAGAGTGCAGTCAGTTTTGCTTTAATAGTTATCCTAAGTAGTAAACGATGATGGTGGATGTATCAGGGCTGACATGTTCCATCAATCTAAGATACTTGAAAAGGAATGGTTAAATTGATGCCCCAAAGTTTGATTTTTGCTTCAACACTTTTTGTTGGTTTAAGCAAACTGCTGGTACAGATGTCTCTAAGTCCTCAGACAGCCTCTGGAAAATTCAACACATCTTGAATAAAAATGTGTTAGAGAAAAGAAAATGATACCCAGAGTCCAAACAGGTGCATCAGGCAATGCATTTAATGAAGTTGCTAAATTTTGATTTTGCAAAACAGGGCTTCAGTATTAAAAAAAAAAAAGGAAAGATGATAACGACATGATTTGCAACAATTGCAATATATATGTATTACTGTCTTCAGGGAATAATGAATTAGTCTAATCAATCCTACATCTATTGTGGAGAAAGAAATCCTCTTTAACTATATTTAATAGTGTTAGTTTAGAGGCAAATGATATTAAAATGACTGAACATTTGGGAATAAAAATAAAAATACCATACACTTAAAATCTTTTAGTCATTTGCTAAAAAGGCAATTCTTTCTCATGATAAAACCAGTCAGGAACTACACCTTTAGGAAACGATGGGGGAAAAAGCAATTGAGGCAGCATGATAGTTGACTGTACTAGGGCAGTGATTTTTCAAACTGGACTCTAGGGGTTCCTAGATGTCATGTCTCAGAGGCTGTCATATGGGACTCAAGTTGATGAGGACCCCCCTTGCTCTCTCAGATCTCTCCATTCCTCTTCACCATTGCCCATCGTCAATCTATGAGGTAGTTCTAATTACATTTGTTTTGTTTGTTAGATTTACTTGAAAAAAGTTCTAAAGAAAAAGTAAACTCCTATCCTAGAGTATCAAAAGATAGAAAGAGAGAAAGTGAGAGACAGAAAGATAGAGGAGAGTGAGTGAGAGAGAGAGAGAGGCAGGAGAGAGACAGAAAGAGAAGAGAGGCAGAGAGAGAGAGAGAAAGAAAAGGAGCTGAACTCACAGTATACCCTTAATTTAGTAAGGCCGGGCGCGGTGGCTCAAGCCTGTAGTCCCAGCACTTTGGGCGGCCGAGACGGGCGGATCACGAGGTCAGGAGATAGAGACCATCCTGGCTAACACGGTGAAACCCCGTCTCTACTAAAAATACAAAAAACTAGCCGGGCGAGGTGGCGGGCGCCTGTAGTCCCAGCTACTCGGAAGGCTGAGGCAGGAGAATGGCGTAAACCCGGGAGGCGGAGCTTGCAGTGAGCTGAGAAGATCCGGCCACTGCACTCCAGCCTGGACAGGGCAGAGCGAGACTCCGTCTCAAAAAAAAAAAAAAAAAAAAAAAAGTATGTCTAATTATTCCAATATTGTAAAGATGTGTAAGCCAGAAACATAGGACAATATCAGGCAAAGGTAAACCAGAACATGACAGAGATATGCATATGTTTATAACACCTTTCACTAATATTTCTCACAAATGGAAGTTAAGGAGAATTCAATAGCTCTATTTTAAGGATATTTAGAGAAAGCAGGCATAGTGCACATGAAACTAAATATCTTTGAATCCTGCAAAATATTGGGCAACCAAAAAAATTCTTGAGTTTGTCTTTTTTCCACACAGGATCAATTTGGATTATATTTCTACAATCATTAAGTAATAGTTTCTAGGATGTTGAGTTTTGTAACAATAGATTTTCAAAAATTATAGGAAATGACATCACAAAAGGTAGCTCACTTTACATTTTTGGAAAACATTCAAATAACAACAACAAAAAAAATGCAACTACATCTACTGACATCATCATTTCACAAGAGAAAGGATATTTTAACACCAGAAATTTAGGAAGAATAACATTTCAGATAAAATAATGTAGAAGCCTGGGCAGGGTGGCTCATGTCTGTAATCCCAGCACTTTGGGAGGCTGAGGTAGGTGCATCACTTGAGATCAGGAGTTCCAGACCCAATTGGCCAACGTAGCGAAACAACGTAGCGAACAAAAATTAGCCAGGTGAGGTGGCATGCTCCTGTAATCCCAGCTACTCTGGAGGCTGAGGCAGGAGAATCACTTGAACCCGGGAGCTGGAGGTTGCAGTGAGCCAAGATTGCATCACTGCACTCCAGCCTGGGTGTCAGAGCAAGACTTTGTCTCAAATAATAATAGTAATAATAATAATAATAATAGCAGAGTAGCATGCTATTTGTCTCTCTGTCTCTGTCTGTCTGTGTTTCTTTCTCAAACAGACTAGTTCAAATTGTTTTCTCTCTACATTCCAGTAGTACAGAGGTGATGGAGATCTAAGTTGTTTGTAGTCTTTTCTATTGATAAGGAGATAGCGCACTTTCTACAACAATCTGGCAACATAGTTTACTGGGACACAGTACTGAGAAATAACATGGGTCATGGCTGTCTGTATGATGACCCAGACCTGCAGGTAGCACTGATCAGTTTCAATTTGCATTAGAGATGATGGCTAGAAGAGATTGTTAGAATGCATTGTCCACACTCTAGCTGTTTCTAGATTTCTGTGACTTTACCTACACATATATGGTTAGGTGATTTCACTAAAAACACAAAGTGACTTTGTCACAGACCATATTTCAGATCTCCTAACATTTTTTAGAGACTCTGTGAGATAGGGGAAGACAATAGTTAACACAGATTGTCTGCCTCATATGTTTCCAGAAGGATAGCAAGATTCTTACATATGTATGCCATTTTATCTTAAAATAATCCTTATGGGTTTTGGTAGTTATTATTACCTCATTTTACTGATGGGAAACTAAGACCTACATAACTCATAACTTAATAATTTAAGTAACTTGCACAAGAACTCCCGTCTTCTTCCCCCAGAGAAAGAGAGGGACAGAGAGAGAGAGAGAGAGAGAAGAAAGAGAGAGAGAGAGAGAGATACTTGTGCAGCCTAGGGAGGCAAGGCAGGACAGTGATTAGGTGGGTGGAAACCTTTCTAAATTCTGCTCTTGTTTCTCCTCTCTGCAGGGCAATCACTGCACCACAGCTTCCTCTCATGGCAGGAATCAGCGGTCAAAACGCTTGTGTGGATCTGGGAGTTCGCCAAATGGTAAGATGGTAGTGTTTAAGCCTTGCTGTGGTGCGGAGTGGATGAAGGCAGGTACTGCTTCACAACTATTCTCAAGCATTCACCCTTTCCTCATGAACACTTGGGGTTCAGCCTTTCCCCAAAGGACATTAGGAAACAGAGAAACTTTCATATCCAGGAATACATGAGCTCACAAATGAAAGTTACTAGAGGACTGTGAAGTATAACCCGAGAAAGAAAGTCAACTGTGGTGGCTACTGTTAGCTTTCTACAAAATTAATTCTCTTTCTTGCTAAGTTTGACTGCATTTCTAAGCCTCTGCTTCAGTTAGGTGTGGTCATGTGATTAAGTTTTCATCAGCGTAATGTAAACAGACATGATTTCTGCTATTTCCCTCCTTAAGTCTTACGGCACTGGGCATGCCTTCTCTTAGCCTTCTCTACCCTATCCACTGGTGGGGACTCAGGCTTAGTGGCAACTCATCTTAACTATGCAGATGATTCCAGTGACCACAGGATGGTTGAGCAGCCCAATGGGAGGAACCTGGCATTGTGAATGATCATATGGGGCGGAGCAACTTGCTGACCACTGCTTTCCCCACATCTGTCGTGTGAGAGAGCAAAAAATATCTATGTTTTTTAAGCCACTGCATTTTGGGTCTTCCTGTGATAATACTTTGGCCATATCCTAACTTACGTAAAAAGAAATTGTACAGTATATGTATTTTGTGTGATCTAAAGCAGAATATTGAAGCATAATTGCCTAGAATTTAGGAGAAACATGACAAAATGTCTTGAGGGGTTTAGGGGAGAAAGTAGCAAACTGAAAGAACAAGAGGAAACTATAAGAAAGTGGAAATGCTTTGGCTTTCTCTGAATGTCACAGGTACCTAATAAGTCATAGGAACCATTCATCTGTCCTTTGTCTTTCTTTCCCAACTCGTGGACATCTTTTGGATGCAGTCATTTGCTTTTCTCTTTTTCCTTTTGGTTTTATGTATTTCACATTCCTTTGATGTCATTTTTTAAAAAGGGATTTTTAGAATAAAACATAGATAAGGCAAATGTATTCCACATGTAAAGGGAAGGCTCAAGTTCCTCTTACTGATCTTGGTTTTTGGATCATGAACATTTCTTAGATGTTTGCAATTTCCATAGTGTAATTTGCTTTTACAAAATAGAAAATTTATAAATGTTTGTCAAAAATTAGGAGAAGTCTAAGTAAATTATGGCATCCATGTGTTGCAATATTAATTTTTAATGACAAAAAATTTTGAATTTTTTGAATGACAAAGAATTTTTAATGACAAAAAAATTTACACAATAATTTTAATTTTAGAACCTATACAAAATTGTATATATATTATGTATCTCAAGTATGTATGCTATGTACAGGATGGTACATATACAGGATAAAGATCAATAGAATATCTGATAAAATATTATGTTAAATCTAAGAGCTGGGATTACTTTTCTTCAATAGTTTATGTTTTTTTTAATTATACTTTAAGTTCTAGGGTACATGTGCACAGCGTGCAGGTTTGTTACTATGTATACATGTGCCATGTTGGTGTGCTGCACCCATTAATTCATCATTTACATTAGATGTGTCTCCTAATGCTATCCCTCCCCCCATCCCCTCCCCACAATAGGACCCAGTGTGTGATGCTCCCCTTCCTGTGTCCAAGTTGATTGATCTCATTGTTCAATTCCCACCTATGAGTGAGAACATGCAGTGTTTGGTTTTCTGTTCTTGCGATAGTTTGCTGAGAATGATGGTTTCCAGCTGCATCCATGTCCCTACAAAGGATATGAACTCATCCTTTTTTATGGCTGCCTAGTATTCCATGGTGTATATGTGCCACATTTTCTTAATCCAGTCTGTCACTGATGGACATTTGGGTTGATTCCAAGTCTTTGCTACTGTGAATAGTGCTGCAATAAACGTACGTGTGCATGTGTCTTTATAGCAGCATGACTTATTTATTTATTTATTTTTCACTCATTGCTCTTTAAAGTCCTTAGATGATTTGACTCTATTAAAAGTTTGTGGCTAAATCCTATATTTTTCTTTGACTTTGTGTAGTATCTGTAACTTTATGATACAGGGAAGGGTTGGCAAACTACAGTCTGCAAGTCAAATGTTTTTGTAAATAGAATTTCATTGGAACACAGCCACACTCAATTATTTATCTTTTCCATGACTGCTTTCATGTTACAATAACAGAGTGGAGCAGTTGTAACAGAGGCTATATGTCCTGTATAGCCTAAAATATTTACTATCTGACTCTTTACAGAAAAACTTTGCTGGCCACTGGCAAAGAGGAAGAATGGCTTTGTCACATCTTACACATAATATACATATTTCCCTCTCCAAAGTATATTCCTAGAGGTCTTCTAAAATAATCTGATCTTTTTTCACAATGCCACAATGGATTATTTTTAATTTTGACTAATTTGAAAATATTTCAACTTATATTACTTCAGCAAATATTTAGAGAGGTCCCACTGTGAATCTAGACACGATGGTGGGTGGAATAATAGTGAAATAAAACAAAATTAAATATTTCCTAGCCATAAAATTTTCATAGCTTAATTCTGAGACTATTGATGATCTGATTTTATCATTATCCTCCCAAAAAACTGCCACCTAGGTGATTTTCTTTTCAATAATTGAAAGAGTAGATTTAAATACTGGATACAAACTTTTATGCTGATTAATGGAACTTTTGCCTTGAATATGTAGGCTTCTGTGTGCATATTATGATCTGCTGAAAGCTTTCTGAATGCTCTGTGTCACTCCCTCTAAATAACCCTCCTAATGACCTTCAAGGGGTATCTCTTTTCAAGCTGAAAGATTCCTCTAGTGGTAACCTAATGGGATATTGATGCTCCAATATGCTCCAGGAAGAGATGAACCAGCCTGCCTTACAGTTGCATTTCTTGTATTTGGTATTGTGACTTCAAAGCATAGTAGGTGCATAATTAATAAATGACCAGCAAATAAATCCATAAGCGAGTGAATGAAAGGATCTGGATCTGGCTAGCCTTTTTCTTTTAGCATGATATCACAATTTAGATGTAATTAAGGAGCTGATAGTGAGCTGACACAGAAGACCCTGCTAAAAGAAGAGTCAAGTCAAAGACAAAGCAACTATTTCACAACTTTTGTCCCAAGTGGACCTATATATAAAGACTGCTATGGTCAGCTTCCTGTAATAATAACAATGATTGTTAATTTGACTAATATTGGTATTTGTATGGTGCTCAGTCTTTCCCAACAAGCCTAATGTGGTTTGATTATTTGTCTTGTCTTGTTGAAACTTAATTGCTGTTGTAACAGTAGTAAGAGGTGGGACCTATAAGAGGTTTTTAGGTCACGAGGTCTCTGTCCTAATGAATGGATTAATGACATTATCACAGGGGGGGATTCCTCATAAAAGGAGGAGTTCAGCTGCCTTCTTTCTCTCTCTATCTCTCCTTGGTTCCCCCGCTGTCTCTGGTCTGTCTATCTTCTGCATTGTGAGGATATAGCATTTGTTCACCATGTGATATTGAAAAAAGAAGGCCCTTGCAAGAAATACCATTCTAGACATAGGCCTTGACAAACATTTTATGATGAAGACACCAAAAGCGATTGCAACAAAAACAAAAATTGACAAATAGAACCTAATTAAACTAAAGAGCTTCTGCACAGTAAAAGAAATTTTCAACAGAATAAACAGCCTACAGAATGGAAGAAAATATTTGAAAACTATGCATTCCCATCTAGTATTCAGAATCTTTTAGAAACTTAAATAAGTTAACAAGAAAAAAACAAACAACCTCACTTAAAAGTGGGCAAAGAACACGAACAGACACTTTCCTTTCTTTCTTTCTTTTAATTGTTATTATACTTTAAGTTCTAGGGTACATGTGCACAATGTGGAGGTTTGTTACATATGTATACATGTGCCATGTTGGTGTGCTGCAGCCATTAACTCATCATTTACATTAGGTATATCTCCTAATGCTATTCCTCCTCCCTCCCCCGACCCCATGACAGGCCCTGATGTGTGGTGTTCCCTACCCTGTGTCCATGTGTTCTCATTGTTCAGTTCCCACCTATGAGTGAGAACTTGCAGTGTTTGGTTTGCTGTCCTTGTGATAGTTTGCTCAGAATGATGGCTTCCAGCTTCATCCGTGTCCCTACAAAGGACATGAACTCATCCTTTTTTATGGCTGTGTAGTATTCCATGGTGTATATGTGCCACATTTTCTTAATCCAGTCTATCATTGATGGACTTCTGGGTTGGTTCCAAGTCTTTGCTATTGTGAATAGTGCTGCAGTAAACATACTTGTGCATGTGTCTTTATAGCAGCATGATTTATAATCCTTTGGGTATATGCCCAGTAATGGGATGGCTGGGTCAAATGGTATTTCCAGTTCTAGATTCTTGAGGAATCGCCACACTGTCTTCCACAATGGTTGAATTAGTTTACAGTCCCACCAACAGTGTAAAAGTGTTCCTATTTCTCCACATCCTCTCCAGCACCTGTTGTTTCCTGACTTTTTAATGATTGCCATTCTAACTGGTTTGAGATGGTATCTCACTGTGGTTTTGATTTGCATTTCTCTGATGGCCAGTGATGATGAGCATTTTTTCATGTGTCTGTTGGCTGCATAAATGTCTTACTTTGAGAAGCAGAATAGACACTTTTCAAAAGACAACATACATGTGGCTGACAAGCATATAAAAAATGCTCAACATTAATCATTAGAGAAATGCAAATCAAAACCAGTGAGATACCATCTCACACCAGTCAGAACGGCTATTACTAAAAAGTCAAAAAATAACAGATGCTGGTGAGGTTGCAGAGGAAATGGAATGCTGGTATGCTGCTGGTGGAATGTAAATTAGTTCAGCCACTGTGGAAAGCAGTTTAGAGATTTCTCAAAGAACTTAGAACTACCATTTAAACCAGCAATCCCTTTATTGAGTATATCCCTGAAGGAACATATAAATCATTCTCCCATAAAGACATGCCTATGTTCATCACAGCACTATTCACAATAGCAAAGACCATGGAATCAATCTAGATGCCCATCAACAGTGGGCTGCTTAAAGAAAATGTGCTACATATACACCATGGCATACTACATACACAGCAATGCAAAAGAATGAGATCATGAACTTTGCAGCAATATGGATGGAGCCAGAGACCATTACTCTTAGCAAACTGACTCAGGAATAGACAACCAAATACCACATGTTCTTACTTATAAGTGGGAGCTAAACATTGAATACACATGGACACAAAGAAGGGAACAGTAGACACTGAGATCTACTTAAGGGTGGAGGGCCAGAGGAGGGCAAGGATTGAAAAAGTACCTGTCAGGTACCATTCTTATTACCTGGGTGATGAAATAATCTGTACACCAAACCACTGTGACACATAATTTACCCATACCTGCACATGTACCCCTGAAAATAAAATAAAAGTTTTTCTTTCTTTCTTTTTCTTTTTCTTTTTTTTTATTTTTTGAAAAAAGGAAGGCTCTCACAGTTGTGAGAACTTTGATCTTGGACTTTACAGCCTCCAGAACTGTGAGAAAATAAATAACTGTTCATCATAAATTACCTAGTTAGTGACATTCTGTTATAGAAGTACAAAATGAACTAGGACAAAGCCCTTATTGATTATTCAACACATCCATTTGGTAGGGAAACTCTAGCAGATTAGGATTTTGTGCTGCATTTATAAAAACACACCAAAAATGACACCTCAGGTAGAATAAATTCTGTCTGCTATTTATAAAAACCCAGCAAAAATGACACCTCAGCTAGGATAAATTCTATCCCCTAAGTCATGAGCCAGTATGTATTTCCTCCTATGAGTGGATTGGCAATCCGTATTGCTATGGTCAAATGTGTCCTCACCACAATTTATGAGTTGAAATTACATCACTAATATGTTAGTGTTAAAAGGTGAGACCTTTGGGAGGTAATAAAGTCATGAGAGCAGAGCTCCCACAAATGGGGGTTATGCTTTTATAAAAGGGGTTGAAGGGAGCCTCCTAGCTCCTTTGGCCCCTTCCACCATGGGAAGACATAAAGTGGGTGCCATCTATAAGGAACAGGCCCCTGTCAGACATTGAATCTGTTGGCATCTTGATCTTGAACTTCCCAGCCTCTAGAACTACTTGGTTTAGGGTATTTTGTTATAGTAGCAAGAATGAAGCAGGATACCTGTGATAATCAACATTTCCAGGGACCATAGGAAATCACTGATTCTGTCAAGGAAATGAGACTCTAATTAAATGAATAGGAAGCTTAAGCATTTCTTGCAAAACAGAAACAATACAACATGAATTGAAGATAGTCTAATAATACACGTGCAAGCAACAAAAATCTTTAAGCTAACCATCTTTCTGTGTGTAAGGTCTCTTTATCTACCACATAATAAAGTTAAATAATAAGAAGCTAGACAAAGAAATTTGAAAGGATCAAAAAGATTATTTAAATTATCTGCTTTTGTTACAATGCAACTCTCCCCAAATGTATTTTGCACTTTAAAATTCAGCTACTGTGGAAATACACCATAAATATAATTTATAAACTAACAAAAATATCTGTACATTGGAGATCATGTTCAAGTTTATTACTGATAGGTTACTAGATAAATAATTGGAAATCATTACCTCAGTAATCTGAGGAAATAAACCTTTCTTAGGAAGTGCCTCTTTAATCATTAAGATTTCTAATCAAATACCAATTATTATTATGTACTTTTTCATTAGCTTTTATTAATATTTATCATAATGTTGATATGTCAGTGTATTCATATCTTTGTTTTTATTAAATAAAAATTATAATGAGCAAAGATAATTAATGGTGATTATTTTGCATTCCATGATAATGCTTCCTATTTCATCTACCTTAATGGTTTTAATAAAGGACAAATAAAATTTTACTCAAAACATTTTTAATTTTATTTTTTAATAAATTGTATTATATATTTACATATATATTGTATATTTAAGTATATAAATATTATATATGATCTATTTACTATATATTTAAATATATAAACTAGGATATATATATTTAAATATATACATCATGATGTTATGGAATACATATGGATAGTAAAAGGGCTACTACAGTGATATAAGTTAACACACTTACTTTACAGTTACTTTTTTTGTGTTTTTTGTGGCTAGAACAGCTAAAATCTACTCATTTAGCTTGAATCCTAAATACAGTACAATTTTATTACCTATAGTCCTCATGTGGTACTTTAGATCTCTAGACTTGCTAATCCTACCTACCTGTTCCTTTACATCTTCTGATTTGTGTCTCGCCATTTCCTCCCTGCAGGTTGACCCTGGTAACTGCTCTTTTTGTTCTCTATCTTGGTATATTTGAATAAAAAAGATAGATTCCACGTATAAGTGATATTGTGTAATATTTTTTCTTTCTTTGGCTGGCACATTTTACTTAGCATAATGTGCTCCAAGCTCATCCATACTGTGACAAATGGCAAGATCTTGTTCTTTGTTTATGGTGAATAATATTCCATTGTTTATGTATATATACACCACAGTGTATTTATCCATTCTTCTGTTGACAGACACTTAGGTTGTTTTCATATCTTGGCTGCTGTGAGTAATCTATAATGAACATGGGAATGCAAGTATTTTTACACAGTGTTGATTTTATTTCTTTATGTATATGCCCAAGAGAGGGATTGCTGGGTCATATGGTAGTTCTATTTTTAATTTCTTCAGAAACCTTCATACTGTTTTTAATAATGGCTACTCCAATCTACATTTCCACCAGCAAGATTTCCCTTTTTTTCCCACAAAAATTGAACTCTATTTATTTAACAAACATCTTAAAATATGTACCACATGAAATGTGCCCTGATATGCCTTATTCAGAGATTCAAATCTGGGGAAGATCTCAGGGACCTTCTAATATCTTGGTTTATTTCCAGTAGAATAAAGTTCAAGCCAGTAATTTCCAGAATAAGCAAAAGAATGTGATTGAAGCAAACAATGTTGGAGATCGGGCCTAGAGGGAGGTGTTTTGGTCATAGGGGCAGATCCCTCATAAATGGCTTGGTGCCCTTCCCGTAGTGATGAGTGAGTTCTTGCTCACTCAACACTATGAGAGCTCGTTGTTTAGATGAATCTGGTACCTCCCCCTCTCTCTCTTGCTCCCTCTCTCAGCATGTGACATGCCTGCTCTCCCTTTGCCTTCTGATGTGATTGGGAGCTTCCTGAGACCCCAGCAGAGACTGAGCAGATGCTGGTGCCATGCTTGTATAGTATGCAGAACCATGGGCAAAATAAACCTCTTTTCTTTATAAATTGCCCAGTCTTGGGTATTCCTTTTTAGCAACTCAAAACAAACTAATGCAAATCCCAACTTGTCTTTTATCAGGATTACACAATAACCACACTGAGTTATAGTCTGTTTACTCTGATTTCAAAGGATATTTGCTTGCTTTGTATTTACAATTCCCACTCTAATCTAGAGCTACTGTTATGATTTGGTTGGGGTTCCTTAGTCAACCTTAGACTGACTGTATTGTGACCGTTTCTCACGTTGCAGCTTGCCTTAACTATTTCTGGAAGAGTCCAACACATTCAAAGAGAGGGGGTAATTATAAATAAGTGAGCAATTGTTTTTTCTAGTAAATAATAAAGACTTTTAGAACTCAAAGAGATCTTAGGAATTAGCTCATTCAAGTCATCCCTAGTAGTGCTCTGATAAGAAATCATCCAGGTTGAGTGTGATTCAAGTTTATAAACATATGAGAACCTTCTGTAACTAGATGCTTTCATGTCCCATTATTCCATTTTTGCATCCACTGATAAGAAAATAACTTCATAAGAGAACCTATTTCATTACCTGACAGCTCTAATTGTTAAAAATTTATTTTGTATGTTGTATATTAATATATGCCTTCCTGAAAATTTCAATCATTGATTCTAGTTCTAATGAACTAAATTCTTCTAACAAATGTCTCTTTTGAATCTTGTACTCCCTAGGACAATTTGAAAACAGGTATGAATTGCATATTTTGAGTCACACGTTTTCATTGCTTTCGTGTGGTGAAAGAACTTCTCTTAAAGCACAAAGCTCAAAGATTTTAAATGAAAAGACATCTCTGATATTCTGAAAACAATAATGTTATTATCAAATGTTCAGCCATTTTAAGCGTCAATAAGCAAGTTTAGTAGCATATAAACCAGAAAGTATATCATTTATGTCAAATTCTACTTGAAGACTCTCTTTTATGATTATTCTCCTGTGAAATCTAGGATAGATCTTGAATTGTTACTGATTCAAATGCTGTTCTCCTTTTTCTCTTTCAATTTTCAAAAAATATATTGGAAACCAGTGAAACCAAATTTTATATCATCATAGATACAAAGAATGATTAAATCTGATCGCACTTAACTCCAGGGGAGGAAAGAAGGCTATTTAAGTTGGGCAGGTCATTCTGCCTATTCTTCTGGTCAGTGAACATTAGGTGCAAGTTTGCTGTTCTCCCCGTGGGACACAGTAATCCTATATTCTGATAGTGTGAGCGTCTAATCTCCCTGACTGGAACTCTAATATCTAAATATAAACATTTTTTTCAACAACTTGACTCCTAAATGCAAGCAAACCTAAGCCAGCTGAACTGAGGACATGATCATTGGAGCCAATGCAAGAAGAAAAATTGCCTGTGCTGGACTTACTGAGAGGTGTAACTGAACTCCGTGCAATTATTTTTTTTGGTAATTATGACTAGTTTCTTTCTGCTTTGACTTTAAAACTTACTGATGACCAGGTAAGATTGAACCTAAAGGTTAATGTTTTTCTTTTCTTCCTTAACATGGATAGTTAGGGAAGCTTTCCCTAAAATACTTTATTGGAAAAAAAAACCAAAAAACAAAAAACAGAACTTTTAAGAGAGATTCTAGGAAAAGATGTGACAGCCTCTGCTTTAGTTTTTAAGTAATCTCTAGCCAGACCAAGAAATGGAAATGCAAGTATTAGAAGCCCATTCACATCAAAGGAAGAGGGTGTTAACTTTGAGCTTAAATATTTATAAGAATAACTGGAAATTTGGCTTTCTCCAAATATACAGAAATATATGGATTGTTGGAAATCTCATTGTGTTCCTCAGGAAATTACTCTCCACTGGACTGGTGCTGGCTGATAGAGAAGCCAATATGCAACATGCCAAAGTGGTCATTCCTGATAAGTTAAAAAGATGATAAAAGAAACCCCTATAATCATTTAATGTCATTTCCTTTTGGGATTTGTGTGTCTCCTAGAAACTCTGGGTGTTTCTCTGAGTGGGAAATAGAGAGATGCAGTAGTCACTTTACTTGTTATCGACAGTTTTTTGCTTACAGGAATTTGAGACATGTCAGTGACAAGGTGAATATATAGAATGGAGAAGAGAAATGGTGAGTGATGAGAATTGGATTGAGTGAATGTTATCATTCAACTTCAGGTGTGCTAACCTAGTGATTTTAAATAAAAACACTTTTGGTTCTTATTAATCCTTTATTTACACAATTAGGGCCAGGTTTTAAAGTAAAATGAACTTTCTTTGTTTTAATGATACACATTGATATAATAGAACACTACTGACATTTTCTTATTTATTTTCATTTTTATATAAAAATTCTTAAACAGTGTTTACTATATGCCAAGTAGATTCTAAGCACTTGACGGATACTAATTCATTTAATTTTTATAACAACTTTTTAGAGTAGGTACTATTGTTGCATCCATTTCACAGATGGGGAAGTGGATATGGAAATGTTAAGCAACATGGCTAGTCAGTGGCAAAACCAGGCCTCTTCCCTTCCATTTCACCTCAGGTTGTCATGTAAATCCTATTTGAAACATGCACCCTGATTGAAAAATAGTTGGGGGAGTACTGTTCTAGAGAATAAAAATAAAGCTAACCCCCCAAATGCTACCAATACCATAAAGAAAAAAAAAAAAAAAAAAAAAAAAAAAAAAAAAAAAAAAAAAAAAAACCATCTAAATGCACAGCTGAGCTCACTGGAAGGTAATCACTAGGTCCCTGAAATGAACCTGAGTGTTAACCCCAATAGCTGATGCCATGGTTACTAGAAGTAAGAGTGGGTGATAAATTGGGTGGTAGAAATTGAGTCATGGTAAAATCTAAGGACTTTGTTTCTGATGCTCAAATGAAGATAGCAGATTAGGATTTAAATCCATCCAAAGAGGTGCATTGAAACTCATATCTTCTTATAATGTTAGGATGCTCACTACAACTTCAGTGAAAGTTCAAATAGAAAAAAATAAAAATAAAAAAATAGCCATTTTCTTTGGCTCTGGATTCTTGGTAGAATAAAAAAGCTCCTTTTAGAACATAAAACCATGGCCATTCATGCAAGTGTGAGGGTTAAATCCCCAAACTAAAAAGCTAACACATAATTAGTGATACTTTTGCTAATGACAGCTAACAGAAGAAAAATGAACTTTTTTGAGGGACATTCCATGCACTGGTCCTCAATTCTCACAGTTAAAAGTCCTGCTGAAGATGAGCTCATAATCCAAATCTAAGTAAGTACACTAAAAAATATTCACCAAGAGTGAGAATCAGTGAAACAACAAACTGTAAGATAAAACCTGAGACTTTTAGATATTAGAACACTTGGATAATAGAAAATACATATGTTTTAAAATAACTAAACATAAAAAAATAGAATAAATAAAGGAGGAAAAAAGGACATGATTAGAAAACATGAAGCATATTTGAAAAATAGTCAAATGGATTTTCTAGAAATTAAAAATGAAGTCACTAAAATTAAAAACTTGATAGAAGCCTTCAGCAGTAGATTATACATAGCTAAAGATAATTAACGTTTTTCCCTAACTCCTAAATAGTAGTGAAGCTGGACATATATTTTTTGGTAAGACAAGTTTGAGGAAATTATTATAATGCAACAAAGAGGGTAATATAGTTGAAAATTATAAAAAAGGCATAGAGGATAAAATGAAATTTAACCTATGCCCGATAGGACTCCCAGAAGGAAAAAATAGAGATAATAGGGGAGAATTTTTCAGTATCACAATGAGTCCCAAAAATGGTAAATAAAAATGGTCTTTTATCTAGCTACATCACAGTAAAACTGCAAAACACCAAATACCAAGTGAGAAATCTTAAAAGCTACAGAAGAAAAGGATTATCTATAAAAGAATTCCAACTAAACAGTAGATTTATCAACAGCAACAGGAAGCCAGAGATAATGGAAAAATCTTCAAAATGGTGAAAGAAATGAACCACCAACCAAAAAATATATGTCCAGCTTCACTATCATTTAGGAGTTAGGGAAAAATGTATTTAAAGTGAGCAAGCAAGCAAACAAACAAAGCATCTACTACAGTAAGAAGAAAATTTAACCTAAGAAAAAGGACTAAGATGTAAGAATGTTGAGTAAATAAATTTGTAAACTGGTCTTTAAATCTAAAAAGTTGTTAACTATAAATAAATATGAAAATATTGAATAATTTGGGGAAATTAGTTCAAATAAAGTAAATCAACATTTATAGAAGTTACATATAAAGGAGGAAAAAACAGAGTTAACACAATCTAAAGGTCTACACTAATTTGCCTGTTATGTATCTTCTTTGGATAAATTTCTGCTCAAGTCTTCAGCCCTTTTGAAAATGTGTTTAAGTTTTCAGAATTCTTCATACATTCCCAGTACAAGTTCTATTTCAGATAGGTGATTTACAAATCTTTTCTCACGAAGTGTAGTGTGTCTTTTCTTTCTTGCAACAGTGTGTTTTGAAGAGTGAAGTTTTAAATTTTGATAAGTCCATTTATCATTTTCTTATTTTATGGGTTGAACTTTTGCTGTCATACCTGAGAATTCTTTCCTTAACATTAGATCACAGAATTTTCTCCCACATTTTATTCTAAAAGTTTTACAACTTTCAGTTTGACATTTATATTTGTGGTCACTTTTGAATTACTTTTTATATAAGATATACCATTTAGGTTGAGATTGATCTTTTGGCACATGGGTGTCCAATTATTTCATCACCACTCATTGAAAAGACTATTCTTTCTCCCTTGAATGGTCTTTACACATTTTGTCAAAAATCAGTCTGAAGGATTTGTTTGGGTTTATTTCTGTAATTGCTATGGTCATTCATCTGTATGTCTGTCCCATGATGAATACTACACTGTTTTAATTATTATAATTTTATGATACGTCTTAAAGTTGGGTAGTATTTTTTTTGACTTTATTGTTTTTCAAAATTATTTTGGTAGTCCTAGTTCTTTTGTCTTTTCAAATAAATTTTACAATATATATTTTTTACATATACAAAAATATATACTTTTTAAAAATATATACTTTGATATACAAATATATCCTTTTGTATATATACAAAACTATATATACACATATACTTTTCTCTCTCTATAAAAATATATACAAATATATACCTTTCTATACATACAAATATGTTGCTAGAATTTTCATTGGAATTATATGCACAGCTCAATTTAGAGAGAATTGACATTTTTACCATGTTGAGTTTTCCAGTTCATGAACACATGCTTCTCCATTTACTTAGATTTCGTTGAATAACGATGTGTAGTTTTCAGTATTGTTATATGTGGCCCTTCCCCAAATTTTTATATTGACATTCTAACCTCCAGTACCTGATAATGTGACCCTACTTGGAGGTAAGGTCTATATAAAGGTAATCAATTTAAAATGAGCTCATTAGAACAAAACCAATTCAATACGATTGTTGCACTTATGAAAAGGTGAAATTTGGAGACACATGAACATGACGGTATACCATATGAAGATGAAGGCAGAGACTGAGATGATGCCAAAGAATGCTAAAGATTAAGGTTAGTAGCGAACCACCAGAAGCTAGGAGAGAGGCATGAAACAGATTCTTCCTCACAACCTTCAGATGGAAACAACCCTGCTAGCACCTTGATCTTGGATTCCCAGCCTCCAGAGCTGTGAGACAATACATTTCTGTTGTTTCAACCACTCAGTTTGTGATACTTTTTACAGCAGCCCTAGAAAACTATTACAAACATCAAATGTATATGTCTTGATAGATTTATATTTATTTCATTTTTGAATTTTTCTTTTCTAAGATTTTAATATTTTCCTAGTAAATGCTGAATATTTCATTTGTCTCATATTAAGACAGGAATTTCTCAAATTTATAAGTTTTTATTGATACTTCAACTAAAAATACTGTTATTTAAAAGGACACTACAAATTTCAAGTTAGATCTCTGGGCTCTTACAACTAATTTTTTCACTTTTAGTATCTATTTAATTCAATTTGCCTAATTAAATGTGTTCACATCCTATTTGGCAACTTCACTGCATAACTGTGAAGAAACACTTAGAGTCAAGTGGTATATTGATATTCTATGACTTATATACTCTAGGTATTTCTTGAAAGTAGAGTTAAAGCAAAGACTTATTGCATTTCACCATGTAAGCCACCAGTCCCCAGAAAAATAATTTACATGTTCTATAACATTAAATAAGTTATATTTTCATTAAATTCATTTATTTCTCAGAGATAAGGCATTTTAAGATTACATCCATTAAATCTAAGAGTTTAGCTTTAACTTTTCCCTCCTTTCTCCTTAGCACCCTTACAACCTCCACAATATAAGGCTTAACTGGCCACATATTATATTTAATCATCAAATCAATTGTCTCAATACTTTTCTAATTCTTGCATACCTTTTTTTTTTGTCACTAAGATGTCTTTCTTGGTCGTTGTTTGGTTATCCCTGCTAGATCAGGTGCCCACGTGGTGTACTCCATTGATAGCTCTCTTTATGCTTGTGTATCATGAGATGTTTAAATGGACTACGTGGTTTTCCTCTGCCAAACTATGAGTTCCATGCTGGCAGGGATAGAGTCTGCTGGCCCCCTGTGTATATCCTCAACCCTCACACAATGCCTATTCACTATGCATTTAGCTCTAGTACACAGCTGCAGGTGCTCCATATTTATACGTTTAGTGAATGAATGAATGAATGAAAAGATAAACAGTAACTGAGTCAAATAATCTTTCCATAAAATTCTAATTTTGTAACTATTTAATATAAACAATTATATTTTCTTGACATTAATTATCTATTTAACTGGAAGGCTAAAAAATCTAATACATTCAAATTTATAGGCATAACCTAAACTAATCATATCTCACTAGCCACATTTGCTTTCAACACTTTATTCCATGTTCATAATACTGATGTCAACATTGACATCAAATATTCAAATACAATATAAGCAGCTTGAACTTTCTCAGTGAATTTAAACTTGAACACATCAGGAGCTGCAAGGTCAAGAATTCTCTGTTTTTCCCTGCAGGAAGCATATTTTACTAGTAAGTAAACAGAGACAAGGGTAAGAGTTCTCTCTTTGCTTTCATTTTTTCTCTTCATAAAGGGATCTAATAGTAGCCATCTTGGAGGGATTGGTGGGAATTAATTGTGGAGTCCCAGGAGCTCCTTAGAAGAGGGTAATACCCTTACCCAGAAAATGATTTTTTGCACTGAAACTAATCAAATAGAATCCAGATAAACGTTATTTAGTGCTTATCTCTTAGGACATGAACAGACAGAAGGTTAGGACTCTATCTCAGTGAAATGCCAAGGATAATGGCTTTGTGTCCACCCAACTGTGGCTTTGTAACTGAGTTTTTCTGTTTTATTTAGATATTTGCAGTTGCTTAAATACAGTCAGTGAGTGCTCAAGAAATGCTGACTTAAAATATTTCATGAGTGAGTCATTCATCATCACATGTTCCTTTGAGGTAGGTAAAATGCTGTCACTCTCACCTGCCCATTCTTATTTGATAAATGCTAATTGATATTATCTGACTTTCAAATAAATTGTAAGAAGGTGGGTTGGTTACATCCCTTCTTATTAATTTCGGTTGAATAGTTCTGACTTGTACCTAATCCTGATGAATAGCTTGTAACTGATTGTCTTAGTGTTTGCTTCACACCTCAACACTATTGGGAATAATATAAAGGAAAGCTGCCTTCCCTAAACAGAAAGGAAGAAAAAACTCAGCAAGGGAATCAGCATAAAAAAGATTAAAGAATGAATATAATGATAATACAGAGATCCACAGATCCTTGGATGTTACAACGGCTCCCTAGAAATAAAAGTCTTCTCTAAATAGGAACCTGAAGTTTTATATATTTTTTATTTAAAATATACATAATTGAAAAATTTAGTGTAGTATTAAGTTTTAATCATTGCCATTTTTAGATGACTATTTATATGTACACAGGATGAACAATCTTTCTTCGTATAAACATGGATTGCCTGCCTTAATAATTAATAGACTGATGTATTCTAGGGAAACAAATTTTCCCCCTTCTAAATTTTTCCAGCATGCCAATCATTTAACTCAAAACCAGTTATTATATTTAACAATTCAAAAATGTGCTTTGTAAAGTAAATAATTTTCATTCCCGTAATGCCATGTGGCCTTAGTCTTTCAGGTTTTTTTTTTGTTTGTTTTGGTAGTGAATCACTTGAAAATATAGTAAGAGTTGATAGTACAAAACCAGTGTACTATAATTATTTGTGATGAAGAAATTAACCTTAAGCTAAGCTACACTCTCATTTGCTTGTGATCGGTGCTCAGGGACACTGATTATTTAAAAAAATGGAATTAGCTTTTTTCTAATATTTCTTGGTTGCACTGTGGTCTTAGCTTTGTTAGTACTTCTGTTCCCAGTACTGTTTTAAGAGGAAAGAAAGAGGCATGTAGCCAGTGGAGAAGGTTTCAGGACACCTAGAGCTCTCTACATGTAATAATTTGAGAATTTAGATACCTGAAAGTCTTGACATGAAGTTCAATTTGGAAGAAACCCTCAAAAGGCACTGAGCTGTTAATCATTTTTTTCCACTGAGTCTAGAGCGTTGTTTTACAGGAACAGCAGAGTTCCATCTTAAATTTCTACCAAAAGAAAAGTCAGTGACTTAAAAAAAAGTTCATAATAACAACATCACTAAAATCAAATTGCCTTCCAGAGGAAAGTAAAAAAGTGAAAGCTGTGAAGAATGGAAGCAACAGAGAATAAATCATTGCTCTATCATTTTCTGTAGCATCCTAAACTGTGATAAGTACCTGATCATAGCTGTGTCTCAATTTCTAGTCTCTGAGCCAAGTTAGTACCACCTGGTGTGATTTGAAATCACCCCAAAGAGCTGATGATGCCTCATGGAAAATAGTGAAAGACATTCTATATAGCAGATATTCCTCTCCAAGTCCAAAAAGCTATTTTTTTCCCCCCTGGCACATTCTGCCACTTTCATTTCTGATATTAACCCAGATCATCTTTGTTCATCAGAGGATTTGGTTCTGCCTCTTTCATTTCAGCTTCACCTTAATTTAGCTTAGGATGTAACAATCAAGCTCTATTCTTGCAAAGGAGACTGGGCCAATATATTACGGATTATTCAGTCAATTACTATTTCAGGCGGAAGGAGTATTGCAGGAACACTGCTTCTGGAGTTCTATTTCTAAGACTTTTATTTAATGCCTGCCCATGACTTCCAGTTCCAGTGTTGATCTTGGATTTTTAATGGACAAATTAAGGGAAGTAAACAGTAGAGAGTGCAGTTTATCGACAAAAGTTTCTATCAACACTCTTTCCTCAATCCTCTTCACCCAAGGATAATGTAATTTCAAGAGATACTAGAATCCACAGAATGGTCTTTTTTTTTTTTTTTCTATAGGCCAGCCTTGTTGATGAGTGCGTACTGGTTGACCATAGTCTAGAAAGATGCCTTCCTTGATTCCTTGATCCCTGCCTAACTGTGCCAGTCAACAGGGACTGGTCAATATTAGAGAACTCTAGCAAACAAAACAAACAAATAAACAAACAAACAAAAACTTGGAGAAACATTGAGGAATTGATTTAGCAGTCTCAAGTTACTTTGTCTCTGGGCATGGAAGACTGGCCTTAGGAGTGTACAGTAACATTAGAAAGGATAATATTTTTAAAAATAATTATGGGCTGGATGCAGTGGCTCACGCCTGTAATCCCAGCACTTTGGGAGGCTGAGGCGAGCAGATCACGAAGTCAGGAGATCGAGACTATCCTGACTAACATGGTGAAACCCCATACTCCAATGGGAGCTCTGATGCCTTCTAAAGAAATCTTTTTTAAAAAGCCCCAATTATTTGCCTAAGCCAATGTATAGAAGGGTTTTTCTGATGTTGTCTTCTAGAATTTTTACAATTTCAGGTCTTAGATTTAAGTCATTGATCCATCTTGAGTAGATTTTTGTATAAGGTGAGAGATGAGGGTCCAGTTTCATTCTTCTACATGTGGCTTGCCATTATCCCAGCACCATTTGTTGAATTGAGTGTCCATTCCCCCCTTTAAGTTTTTGTTTGCTTTGTTGAAGATCAGTTGGCTTTAATATTTGGCTTTATTTCTGGGTTCTCTATTCTGTTCCATTGGTCTATGAGCCTGCTTTTAAACCAGTACCATGCTGATTTGGTGACTATGGTCTTACAGTATAGTATAGTCAGGTAATGTAATGCCTCCAGATTTGTTCTTTTTGCTTAGTTTTGCTTTGGCTATGCTCTTTCTTGGTTCCATATGAATTTTGTGTTGTCCTGTCTAGTTCTGTGAAGAATGATGGTGGTATTTTGATAAGAATTGCATTGACTTTGTAGATTGCTTTTGGCAGTATGGTCATTTTCACAATATTGATTCTAACCAAAAGCAGATGCAACAAAAACAGTGATAAGTAGGTGGGATTTAATTAAACTAAAAAGCTTCTGCACAGCAAAAGAAACAGTCAGCAGAGTAAACAGACAACCACAGAGTGGGAGAAATCTTCACAATCTATACATCCAACAAAGGACAAATATCTGGAATCTATAAGGAACTCAAACAAATTAGCAAGAAAAAACAAACAATCCCATCAAAAACCTGGGCTAAGGACATGAGTAGACAATTCTCAAAAGAGGATGTACAAATGGCCAAAAAACGTATAAAAAAATACTCAACATCACTAATGATTAGGAAAATGCAAATCAAAACCACAATCTGATATCACCTTACTCCCCCAAGAAAGGCCATAATCAAAAAAAAAAAAAAAAAAAAAAAAGATGTTTGCAGGGGTATGGTGAAAAGGGAACACTTTTACACTGTTGGTGGGAATGTAAACTAGTATAACCACTGTGGAAAACAGTGTGGGGATTCCTTTAAGAATTAAAAGTAGAACTACCATTTGATCTAGCAATCCCATTATTGAGTGTTTGCCCAGAAAATAAGTCATTATATGAAAAAGACACTTGCATAAGCATGTTTATAGCAGCACATTTTGCAATTGCAAAAAGGAACTAACCCGAAGTCCGTCAATCAATGAGTGGATAAAGAAATTGTGTATATACACAATATATATACATACACACAATGGAATACTATTCGGCTATAAAAAGGAATGAAATAATGGCATTCACAGCAACCTGAATGGAATTGGGGACCATTATTCAAGTAAACTAATTCAAAAATGGAAAACCAAACATTGTATGTTCTCACTCATAGTGGGAGTTAAGCTATGAGGATGCAAAGGCATAAGAATGATACAATAGACTTTGGGGACTTGAGGGAAACAGTGAGAGGCAGGTGAGGGATACAAGACTACAAAGTGGGTACAGTGTGTACTGCTCGGATGAGGGGTGCACTGAAATCTCACAAATAACTACTAAAGAACTTACTCATGTAACCAACACCACCTGTTCCCCAAAACCTATGGAAAAAAAGCCCAATTCAACTAAGACATAAAGAAAGCTTCTAAGAAGGTGAAACAATCTGGTTTCTCTAGGGTGTTACTAAGATTGGGAGTTTACACAGATTTTAAAGGAAGACTGAGAGTCTTTTGTGTCCACTTCAGTCTGGTTCCAAGTGTGTGGTGATCTTTTATGATGCCACCGTATACTTTTATGGGACTTTGGTCAATGAGAAAGATACCAGTAATATATTTTTTACCTACCAATACAGGGGTATGTTAAGGCCCCTCCATCTTTGTTTGTTTTCACCTAATGTTACTGTGAGACTAAGGGAGATAGTTGGGTACCACCTGGGATTGTGTAGGTCACTTCAGGAAATAATGGATGCAAGGATGAAGAAAAATGAAAAGTGGCCAGAAAAGAAATGTTGGCTTCTTGTTCCAAATCCATTATTTCATAAAACAATTGAAGCCATTTTCCAATGTTAATTTGCCCATCTCTCATAAGGAGATGGCACTTCCTATTCATGATTCCTTATGAGAATAGTGTGACATTTAATCAACTGCTTATAAGGAAACATAGTGGAGAATATTATCTAAAATAACACTGTTATTTTACTTATGTTTAAGTGGATAGTAGTTTTATGTTATTCAAAATGTGGTTTTATAGAACACATAGACTCCAGCCTAACTGCCAGGGTAGGCTGATCCTGAATAATTTATTTCAGAATGTTCTGTCACTTTGTACTGGCACTTAAATGGAAAAAGTTCTCTAATATTCATTTTGATGAATAATTAGTTTAGGAGGAATCTCTAGATTGTAGTCTTGGATTTCAGAGTTGAAATTTAATCATTTCAACACAGTTGTCTTCAATGCCAACATAAACCAGAGATCAATTATATCTAATCAGTGAATGGATTTAATGCATGGTTCACAGGTTGTGGGAACTAATTAATATTTGTAAGCATATTATCAAAATTCTTAAGTAAAGGGCATTATATGATTTACATTATAGTAGTTTGGGTTGAAGTTAAAAAAATAATTCTAACATATTGCATCTGGAACAAGGGAAAATGAAAAAAAAAAGACATTTTTAGTTAGGCTAATATTTTCCATTCTGAAATGTAGCTGGGATATAATAGCAAATAAAACACTTAGAGAAACAATTGATAAAACCAGTATTGAAAAGATTGACAAAGGATTTTTTTCCCTCTCCCTCTTCCAAAGGCGAACCTCCACACAAAATCTTAGCCTGAAGTTTTCAACTGTCTGCTACAAACAATTGCCACTTTCCAAGTGCAGACTGGCAAGTGCACAAAGAGCAAAGTTTAGTCAAAGTTCATTTTCAGGTCATCCACCCTGGAACCATCAATCTGGACAACCTCTGCGTAACCTCTTCCAAGATTGTGGACTGGAACGGGATCCTTTGCAGTCTCATTAGAGCATGCAACAATTAATTTGTCCTAAATAAGAAATTAAACAGTCAAGTACAGTGTAGAGAAGAGGTCAGGAAATGGGTCTTGAGGTGCATTCACAGCCACTGTTTGGAAGTTTTCCCCAGGCCTATAGGAAGGTGGGGCAGATTCCAAAGAGAAATCACTGTGTAGGACAAACATGACAAAACCATGCAAAACACATGCATAAGTAGAAGAGAAATTTAACCTGAGAACAAATAGTCAGTGTTTTTAATGCTGCTCAGGCTTGTCTGTCTTTTAGGAGACTTAAGGTGAGAACTCAGGCAAAGATACTTCACAAGTCCAGTGCCAATAAACCCAGAAAACTCAACACCATTGTCCTTGAACATACTTCTGATTGTATGCTACTCTTGTATTCATGAGCTAGACATTCTGTTATGAGAAAATGGGAGAAAAAGGTCTGATGTAGAGTTCTATTGAGTTATGCTGTTTGTGAAGTCACAGTGAATTGAACCATTGTCTTCCAAGATACCATTTTGACATAATTAGAGAAGTTGAATGGTTATCATTAGCAATGCACACAGGAAATTTTGAAAAATAGATAAAATGCTATTTCTTAGCAATAGAAGAATACAAAGTTCTTAACTACTGTCTTATACAAAACTATGATATCTATATGTGTCTATCATAATTTTGCATATGATATCTATGTATCATATTTTTTCATTAGCTGAAAGTTAGTCTTTTTATGGTAAAATAGAAATGTAAAAATCGTGGCATTATATGTTATATGTGTATATGTGATCAGATTTTTTAAAGCCTCTACATCTCTTTATATTTGATGAACTTAGTACAATGTAAATCTATAATAATAAATTATAGATTTATTTAGTAAAATAGTATACCATATAAGATATAAAGAATAAAATATAAATAATGAAATAAAAGTAAATACAGATCGTTGACTGAGAAGTTGCTCAAGGTACCAAGAGTTGGAAAGTGAAAAGGTTCTGAAAAGATCAAGTTTATTGGAAATTTATGGTTACACAGCATCAAGAAAAAAGATAAAATCATTCTCAAGTCCATTGAATATTTACCATAAATGTGAAAAGACACATCTTTGAACATTAAAAATTCTGACCATTAAATTACTATGGGATACTAAGTCTCTGATTTTGCTTCCTCCACACCATATTAAGCGTCAATGTTTCCACACCATATTAAGCGTTAATGTTAGCACCTTTGTCTTACAAGACTATCCATTTTTTTAACCAGAAAATAAGCAATTATCTTATGATCTAGCCTTTTAAATATCACATTTGTTGAAGTATAATTTACATTTAGTAAAATTTACCCTTTTAGCTGTATAATTCCACGAGTTTTGATAAATATATACAAGTGTATAACCACCACCATAATCAGGATATTGAACACTTCCATCATCCCGTGAAATCTCCTCATGCTTCTTTGTAGTCAGTTTCCTCACCCTGTTCATGGCCATCGCTGATATGATTACAGTTCTTTTAGTTTTACCTTAGTTTAACGTTTATTTTTGCATTTTCAGACTATCATATACATGGAATCCTTCATGTGATTGTTTCTGTCTTTTTCACTAAACATAATGAACACATGTTGTATTCAGTAGTTTGTGCCTTTTTATTGCAGAATAATATTCCACTGTGTGAATGACAACAATTTATGCATTCACTGGCTGAGGGGTATTTGAGTGGTTTCCTTTTTTTTTTTTTTTTTTTCCAGATGGAGTTTTGCTCTTGTTGCCCAGGCTGGAGTGCAATGGTGTGATCTCGGCTCACCACAACCTCCGTCTCCTGGGTTCAAGCGATTCTTCTGCCTCAGCCTCCAAGGTAGCTGGGATTACGGGCATGCGCCACCATGCCCGGCTAATTTTGTATTTTTGGTAGAGATGGGGTTTCTCCATATTGGTCAGGCTGTCTCAAACTCCCTCTTCAGGTGATCCGCCCGCCTCGGCCTCCCAAAGTGCTGGGATTACAGGCGTGAGCCGCTGCACCTGGCCTGTTTCCAGTTTTTAGTGATTATTCACAAAGCTGCTATAAAAATTCATGTATGGGTTTTTGTGTAAACATAAAGTTTAATTTCTCTTGGGTAAATATCTAGGAGTAGGACTGCTGGGTGATATGGTAAATGTATGTTTAACTCTGTAAGACCTTATAAGAAAATGCCAAATGATTTTCCAAAGTGATGGTATCATTTAGTATTCCCACTAGCGATGTTTGAAAGTTCTAATTTTTCCATCTCTTTGCCAGTACTTGATAGCATCAGTTTTTGAATTTTAGTATTTCTAATATATGCATAGTAGTATCTCATCATAGTCATGTCACAAACTATGACAGAGACTGTAGACTTAATACAGCCTTGGGGAAAGACTAAATGTGTATGCTTGTCCATTTCAAGTGAGTATATACTGCTTATCTTCTTTCCTGATAGGAGTGGAAATGGTCACATTTTCCAGGTTTTAATTTGCATTTTCCTAATGGCTAATGATGTTGAACACTTTTCATGCACATATTGCCATCCATATTTCTTCCTTGGTGAAGCCAAAATATTACCAAGTTCTAAGCAAGTGCCAGTAGCTGCCCACTTCCAAACTTCTTGTTGAATGAGAAAAATGAAACCTTATTTGTGTTACACCAGTGATAGATGTTCTTTGTTGCATGAAGCTGAAGGCATTCCCAAATTACACAATCTTCTTTTTAAATTATGACTTCATGTTCACATTTCTGTATCCCCATTTTCTGTTGTTAATGGCATCATCATTACACCATCATCTAAGGCAGAAAATTAACCCATTTTTAATTTGTATTGCTCTCTTATCTCTCAAAGCAACAATTCACATCTCTTGCTGAACTATTACAATATTCCTGTCACCGGTTTCCATGCCGCCAGTTTTTCCTCCACATTGATATTAGCATTTCCACTTTAAAATGCAAATGAGACACTGAAACTTCCCACTTAAGACCTTTAGTAGTTTACCACTGCTTGCACAGACAGATCTGAAGGTCTTAGAATAGCATGCATATCCTTTCACAATCTTTCCCCAGTCTGCCTTCTCAGCTTCATCATGTCTCTGCTCCTCCTTTTACTTCCTGCACTCACTCGTGTTTTATGCTCCTATAGAACAGAATAATTCATCCTTCTCTTTCACAATTCAGAGTCCTTGAAATGTTGTTTGCTCTGTTGGCTTTCGAAAGGCCTCTCCTCTTTCTCTTATCTGGACAATCTCTATTCATTTTTCCAGGCCAATATCATACATTACTTCTATAAAACACTCCTCACCCCTTCTGAAGAGAGTTCTGTACTTCCTTCCTTGTGCTTCCATGGAACTTTATCCCTTCCTTTATTTTTGTACTTTCTCACATTAGGTTTTTATGTGATGGTTTTCTCTAACAGTGTTTTTGAAATAGGTAATAACTATAAATGATATTTTGAGATCTCTGAAACAACTGCACTGTGATATTAAAAAACCAGCCATAAAAATACCAGTCTCATAAAATGATTAAAAGTGATGATGTTCAGTCTATAAATTAATCAGGAGAAATGGGGATATAAGTTTTAGCAAGTTTGTGTCATTATGAGTTTGTATAAAAGGTTTTGTTAGAAGAAATAAAGGCTTAAGGCCATGTGACATGTGAACTATGTTTCCAGATAAGGAGATGGCTGAACAAATGACTCCTTTTTTAATCACCTGTTCTATTTTTTATGATTTAATATATGAATCTCTTTTATATGATTGCATTTTAGATTTGATTGATTTGAGTTTTTAATTGTTAAATATGGAATTGATGAGACTTGGTTTTATGGGAATATAATTGGATGTAAATTAGGCTTTGGTCAAATTTAAACTGAAAATTTATCAGGGAAATTTTTAATCCTTTTTCTTTCTTTTTGCCTCAGTTTCCTCGTTTGTAAAATTAAAGTGCCAGTTTAGATGACCTTGAAGGTCCTAAGGAGGTTGAAGAGTTGAAGATTACAGTTTTATGTAGAGGAAATAACTGTGTAGTTCATCAACTCTTTCATTTTTCAAGACATTATTTTGGCTTCTGGAAGCTTATGAAAAATCCCCTCATTTACCACTATTTGTATTCATTATCTAGACATTGTCTTCATATAGAAATGGTACTAGTAATCACATCAGTTCTAATATGGAAAATGATGTGTTTCTTTCCAGTAGCCAAATTTTAAACGTGAAACATGATAGGCTGAAGGAACCAGTGCTGTCGGAATTACCTATATGTAATTATTGCAAAACCATATCATTTTTTAGAATTGCTTCAAATCTTGAGAAGATTTAATACCATAGGGACTGATAAGTTCTACAGCCTCAGAGGCAGAGCTGTTTGCACCGCAGCCTGGAGAAGTGCTGCAGAGTTCTTTCTTGTGTGCAGCTATAGTCAATGCGGACTGCCTTTATATCATTTGGTGAATTGGTTAGAGCAGCATTCCCAAGTATGGAATATGCTACCTCTACAACCTGAGAAGAAATATTAGGTGTCATTCTTCATGGTAGGGATCCTGCAACATAATAATTTGCCCTTTACATAGGAGGGGATGTTCTGGCATACTACACATCACTTGACCGCTTAAAATTGTAATGTTATATAAAATTTGTAGGCCCCTGAATCTTTATAAGATTTATCCTCCACCTTCTAGAGCACATGTGTTTTAATAAAGGCCTCCTACACACTTGTCAATTCTTGATCTTCTTGTCTGATTAACATGATGCTGTCAATATAGTGGACCAATGTGGTGAGTTGTGAAATGTCTAGATGAGTCAGGTGATTCATCTAGATTCTGACAAAGGTTGTAGAGTTAACGTAGCCTTGAAGCAAGACTAAATGTTTATGTTTGTCCACTTCAACTGGATATGTGTTGCTTCTTATCCTCTTTCCTGATAGGAGTGAAAAAGATCACATTTGCCAGATCAATGACTACAGCTTGTACCAGAGGCTGTGTTAATCTGTTTTGGTAAACACATCACATCTGGCACAGCAGCTGCAATTGGTTAAGTTTATGGTAGTGAAATGTCATCTTCAGGATCCATCTGGTTTTGTCGTATTCATTAGGCAATGATGAATTTAATAGAGACGTGATGGTGTCCACTACCCCTACATTTTTTTTAGGTCTATAAGTGTGACACTATCCTCTACCATTATCACCAGGATGAAATATTATTTTGGGTTACAAAAGGAAAGTTTCAGAGGTTTGCATTTGGCTTTCTCTGCTGTGGTAGGTTGTACCTTACACACCAAGGACCAATTATGGAGGTTCTGCATACTACCAAGTATGTTCAGCCTAATTACACATTGGAGACCAAAGCAGTGATCACCATGGACTTAGTAGACGGACCTGCTGTAAGCCATACCTAGGTCAGGACTCTACTTTATACCTGGCTCCCATATATCTCCACTTGAACAGGGGGCCATGATGACTTTTTGGGCCTGTGGTTATCAATGTTAACATGGATCCTGTGTCCAATAGCCGTAAAAATATATGAGTATTCCTTTCTCAAGTTTATGGCTTAGATCTCCTTAGGGAGAACTACCAAATATACTTGCTACAGGGTTGTAAATTTCCTTCTCCTAAGGACTCAGCATCTCTTTCAGTCATTGAATTTTATGCCTCAAAACTGGCTGGAGCCTATAAACAGCTTTTTAGTGGAGCAACTGCTGTCATTCTCTTGATTATCTATCCTCAATTTTTTTGGTTGTGTAACCAAACCAACACTTGTTGGCTGTCCATCTGTTTCTCCTAAGAATGCCATGTTCTTTCAACCATGTCATCCCGGGTTTCATAGTCCTGTTCCATCCCTTTCAGGACCCTGACCTTGGAACAACAGACCTGCTGGGATTGAGAATTTAGCTGCAAATATACTATCTTTTTTTTTTTTTTTTTTTTTGATGGAGTCTTGCTCTGTCACCAGGCTGGAGTGCAGTGGTGTGATCTCGGCTCGCTGCAACCTCTGCCTCCCAGGTTCAAACGATCCTCCTGCCTCAGCCTCCCAAGTAGCTGGGACTACAGGTGCACACCACCATGCCCAGATAATTTTTTTGTGTTTTTGGTAGAGACAGGTTTTCACCACGTTGGCGTGATGGTCTCAATCTCTTGACCTAGTGATCTGCCCGCCTTGGCTTCCTAAAGTGCTGGGATTACAGGCATGAGCCACCGCGCCTGGCCATATGCTATCTTATAATTAAGTTCTGGGCCTGATATTTTGCCTTTCTGGCACTTTGGTTGCAAAAGATTAGAGCCCTTTAGATGCTGCCAAAGAGGCCCTCTGGCTTTCATACTTTGACTTAAATTATTGATTAATTTTTCTGTCTTTTGTTATAATCTCCGTTACTAAATTTCCCAGATTTCTTGAATACCTGAGATATCGCCCACACCAATGCATTCTCTTTCACTAGGTTGCCATTGACAAAGATTTTGTCAGTGGACCTGTTATAGCATGCCAGGGACCATCAGTAATCCACCTAGCACAAGGGACAGGGTCCTCACTCCCATCTGGCCAGTGAATGATCCAGCTCCAACATTCCATTTTAGAGCCTGCTTCCTAGGATTACTCTTGGTACTGTTTTTTATCAAATTCCCTGGAAAAATGCTCTAATTGAGAAATGTGTTTTCAGGAAGTCTCAGATTATTATGGAAATTGGCTCATGCAATTGTGGAGGCAGAGAAATCCCATACTATGCCTTTTGCAAGCTAGAGAACCAGGAAATTTGGTAGTATCATTCAGTTCAAGTCCAAAGAGGTAGAGTAAGTGGGGTGGGCAGTGGCTGGTGTACGTTGTGGAGTCTGAAAGCCTGAGAACCAGGAGCTCTGATGTCTGAGGGCAGGAGAAGATGAATGCTTTAGCTAACGGAAAGACAAAGTAAATTTGCTTTTCCTCTACCTTTTTGTTCTATTTGGGTCTTCAACAGATTGAACGATGTCTGTACAAATTGGTGTGGGTTTATCTCCTTTACTCAGTCTACTGATTCAAATGACAATCTCTTCCCAAAACACCTTCACAGATACACCCAGAAATAATTTTTACTAGCTATGTGAACATCTCTGAACCCAGTCAAGTTGATATATAAATAAGCCATGACAATATGTAAAGAGTCAGGGAAGAAGGATTGGGCAACAGGAGAAGTTGAATGGCCATGCAGTTGCAAGAAAGGCCCCAGTTAATCATACAGAGAGCTCTGGAGCTTTGACGACCTTTCAGCATTATCTGAATTCAAGGCATGGGGCCCAAACACTTCTACTCCTACATTAACTGGTTGTTAAGTAAAAGTTGCCTTCAAAGTAGAGGGACTTTGGGCAAGTGACTTTCTCCTACCAAAGGCAGTTTCTAAAAGAAAACTCTATTGTAAGCAGTCAATAGCTACCACTCCTGGAAGATATGGGAATGAATGTTATGGTCCTGAAGGGGTATCTTGGCAGCACATTACAGCATCTACTACAGATATCATAGAAAGTGGTGTTTAGTGTCCTTTAAAATTTTCTCGATTTAAGTGTCATTTTATTTTAGTACTATTCTTAAAAAATGAGTGTTTTATTTATAATAAATAAATAAAAGTAAATTTGAGTCTTCATTAAAAAGCCAAGACACATAGCTTTCTAATTTCTAAATTTCTATCTGTGATTGTTAAATTAAATTTTCTCAAGATTGAGGTGATTGGAGAAATTGATTTGGCTATAAGTAACTCAGTAGAAAAGTCAGTATTGGAAAAACTTGTTGCTTAGCACCTACCATATTTCTTGTTTAAAATAAAAATATTGCCGTAGAACATTATTTATATTCTTTCCAAGGGATATTCCTGTCACTCTCAATCAGGACTAGAGCATGTATTGTCCCGGCTGCTGAGAGTATTGGCTGCCATAGCTCACAGTTGAATTCTCCCTCCAGTGTTTGTTCGTAGTCAAAGGATGCCACTTTGCCTACAGTTATGTCTTATTCCCATTTCATGGCACCCCTTATCCTGCAATTGAACAATGTGAGGTAAAAAAGGCTCAGTCCCTTTGCCTTAATTCAAAGCAACTTTGAAGGACCATCTCACCAATAGTCTCCCACAAGAATAGCTAATACCTGTATTGTGATTGCCTCATGGCTTAATCCTTCCCTCTACCCAATTCTGTTTTCCCTTTTTCCTTGTACCTGAGAACATTCTCCAATAAATTTTCTGCAGGCAAATATCCATTTCAAAGCCTGTTTCTAAAAAACTCAACCTTGAAAAAACCCTTTCTGTAATTTGATTATGGGAAAAAGAGAAATAATTCTCTAAACAATTATGATAAAATTGAGTAGATACATAATGTGTTGAATTCTAAAATTTAATTTTCAAAGATAGGAGTTATATTTTATATTAAGCGTATAAACATAAAAATATGTTTAAATTGATAATTATGATGTAATTTTTAGTACTTACTATCCTATTGTAATTAGCAGTTTATTATTGATAATCGGAAATTTCAATTACTCTTTTTCTTCATATACAATTCCAGGATTCTCAGGGAGCAGTCTTTCACTAAAATGTTTCAGGAAGAGTGAGGAAAAGGAATTGCAAACATTTTGAGAGAACTATACCATTAATGACCCTGGAAGCAAAACAGAAATGGGAAAAAATAATGTTCTCAGAAACAAAATTTGTGTCACCTCGGCAAAGAAATGTAATGTCTCTAAGCAATTATTGTCCTTTTTGTGAAATAAAGACAATGCTTTAGCACAAACTCTGGCTTAATGTTCATTTAGTGTAGACTCTACTTAAAAGCATTTTGACACCATCTTACAGACTTTTATTACAGGCAACATGGCTGAGTAGATGTTCAGACACCACTGCTTAAGGAATAACACTTAAAATGCAGATAAATTATAAAACAATCATTGAAAAATGTATGGCTAATTCGTGAAGTGAGGGAAATCTTCAGAAGCCAAAACAAGAAAACATGAATCTAGAGATGTAAATAAACATAATATTGGACATTTGCTGCTGTGTATCTGCGTTGCCTAGGTGACCTATTTGGATTTGTTCAGGTGGCATGCATACCAGGTAAGATCTTATCAGATACACTGCACAAAATCTACTTTGCTATCAGAGGCCACTAGAGCAACCTTGCTTCTTAGATTACTTAGGCATGACTCTGACACCAGTTCTTTCTGCTTAGCATACTCAGGGCACACGTATTAGGATCTCTGAATGGTAACTAAGTGAGCAGCAGGTGCCTCCCATACTGTCCCCTAGGACTTTTTCCTAATTTCATGTGCAAACGTCAATTCTGGACAAAATATTTCAACATGAAAGGCAGGACTTCAATACTTTTAGAAGTAATATGTAATCTCTGCATAAGAAGGGACTCTTAATCAATACATCAAAATCATAAAATGTAATGAAAGAGAGATAAATATGACTGCATAAACTTGTCAAAAGACCCCTAAAACAGAGGAAATGTCAAATCACAAAGTGGGAGAAAAATTGTAACACACATAGCCAAAAATGGATGATGTCCATAACATTAAAAGAACTTTAAACCAATAATAAAAGACAAACAACTCAATAGAGAAGAAGGCAAAATACATTAACGGACATTTTACAGAAAAAAGAAAAATAAACAGCCAGCAGCCTTTGAAAAGATGTTCAACTTTATTACTAATCAGCAATATGCCAACTGAAACCACAGTGAGATACATTTTACAAATATCATTAAATAAGTAAAATTTAAAGGCGTTATAATACCAAAGATTTGGTAAAACGGTGGTAAACTACACAACTACTTTAGAAGATCCCTTGGCATAATCTAATGAAGTTAGTGTACTTCATACACTGCTTTATAAACTTCTAGAATCCATCATTTTCATACATAAACTTCAGTGGTTTATATTTTTTAAGCCCTGATGTGTTGGGATAGTCTTTTAGAGCACTTTTCCTGGGATAATTTTTAATAGTATCTCTTTGCTTTTCCAAAGTTTTCTGAGTTTGGTGACAAAATTTACAGTTTACAATCACATTTTTCCTTTATTTTTAATTTTTATCAAGTTTTTATTCCCTCCTTTGATGTAGTCATCTTTTAAAAATTATATATCTCATTGTATTATACACATAATAATTTACTTTATGCATACCTATTATTGGGGATTATGTTTTGGTAATTTTGTACTCTTTTATTTTATTTATTTTTGTAGAGACAGAGCCTCACTATGTTGCCCAGGCTAGTCTTGAACTCCTAGCATCAAGCAAGTCTCCTGATTCAGCGTCTTAAAGCTCTGGGATTACAGGCATGAGCCACTGCACCCAGCCTAATTTTGTTCTCTTACACTTCATGTGATTTTTTTTTTCCTTCCAAAAATATGCAGATATGACAAAGCAATTAAACTCAACTTTTACATCAGGTATACATACCCTTCAATATGGCCCTCCTGAGTACTCTGCTTAAGTCAGGCTGGTAGTTAAGAAACCTTGAACAGACAGTAATACCTGATAGCTAACGTGGGGAATTATCTGACTCAACCATTCTTTCTGCTTTTTTATTCATCTCTTGGTGACCATATAAGTCTTTTTCTGTTTCTCTCAACATCCTAAAACAATTTTTTTCTTTGAGAGACATAAATTTTTTCCAGACTTCCTTAGAAATATTTTAAAAGAGAACCACCCCCAGGGACCACTATCTCAACTTCTAGCTCATTTAAAATTGTCCTTCAGAATCTCTTGAAAAGTTTCTCCCTATCTCCTTACAAAAATAATTCTGTTTTTCAAAAACAAAGCATTCTTGAAACAAACAAACTAAAATTATAGTAGTATTGATGCTTTTTATTGCCTATACATTTTTTTAGTTATTAGTGTTCCCATATTTTTCATAATAAATGCATTTTTAGCCATATTATCACCTATATAGATTATTGTGTCATTTGCTTAAATATAACCTAGTGTTATATGAAGAAATTCATTCTGAGTTAGCAAATTGGGGATTGACAGTAATTGTCAATAGTGCCACCCTGTAATAGTTTAGGGCAATGGTAACCACCCTGGCTTAGTAATTCATAATATGTTTATTTCATCCCAGTAAACTCCATTTATGCAAGATGAGATTTTGCTATTAGCACACCTTCTATCATCCCTTTTATCTTTTCATATTTAAATACTTACCAAGCTTGCAATTTGCTAATGATAAAAGGATACAATATGTGCTAATGATATAAATACAGGGTTTCCTGGTGCTTGACATACTTTAGTGTAAGTTATCTGTCTTTTAAAAAGCATACTATTTTCCCATGTCCAAAGACATTTTAGAAATAGAAACAGTAGCTTTGGGTATATGACAGCAATAGAATTGTAGAATATGCAAACTCTTCAGTGTACATTGCCATAGGAGTCTGAGTTTGTTAAGAATGGTAGAACCATTATATCTCTCCACGCTTTAATATTATAGTATGAATATGAGCTGAACTAAATCCAACTGATCAAATCAGTTACAGCCAATTCTATGTTGAAATAAAGGAAATTCTATTTGTGGAGTGTATAACAGATTTAAAGAATATCTGCAGTTTAAAACAGTTCCTGACCTAATGGAAGAGCTGTGTTCATGGAGGATCAGAACTGTTCAGTTCAATTTCTGAAGGTTTTGGAGGCTGGTATAAAGGCTACAATTTTATTGATAATTTTTTCCATGTCACAACCCAAGAGGATTAATAAAAAGCTTTTTTTATTTTTACAAAATACAAAGATTCTTCTTGTGCCTTCATTGAAAAAATAATTTGTTTGACAGCAATATAGATTAACACTTACTTTGAGTTTGTTCTAAAAGGGGAGGGTTCCCCACTCCCTACCTTGTTGTATAGAGAAAAAAGTCATGCTCCATGTCACTTAAAATGTAAGTTATCCAGTTTGAAAATGATCAAGGAGAGAGGAAAGCATGTTGAAGAGCATTGTGACTCTCTTGAATCACATTTCTAAGAACATGATATCACAACATAATGGTTACCTTTTGTGTTATTAGAAAGTGTTAAGAAATGGTTACTGAATTATGACAGAGATAACCCACCAAAAATTAAGTGTTTCTCATATCAAACTGTCAACTCAAGTATCTTATTTATCTCTTTGCTCTTCCTTGGGGAGACTACATGTTGGTGAAGGCATGTGTGGAAATTGAAAAGACTTGGACTGATCTTACCTTCAAGATTGAGCAGTTTTGCTTTTTCTGTTAATTACAAGATACCTTCAAATAACTTTTGCTTCAATGGTTCATTTTTTCCCCTAACGAGTACATGGAAATTGTGGAAATAGCATTCTGAAGATTAATGTTTTCTTCTGATTCTTTTCCCATTTGTTGGTCTATTACGTTGGACCCTGAGGGGATGAGTAAAAGTGAACACTAGAAGAAAACACCTGACTTGGAGGTGTTTACAGTTAAGCCAATAAGAGTAGAGAAAATTGAAATAACAAAGTTTAATTCTTAGTGCAATGAAGAAAAAATTATTTTGAAAATGACAAATTCCTCCCCACCATAGGCCAGTCTATCAGAAGATATACTGGATGCCTAATGCAGTAAACTGAGTTGGTGTTGAGGTGGTCTATCATTAGCATGTTTACTTGATTTGGTCATCTGCCTTTCTACCAAGATGTCTTTCCAGTAAAAGAAGAAAATGGATTGCTGGACTGCTGTTCTTTCTTCCCATCATATAACTTTTATATTGAACCAGCATTTTAAACCTTCATCAAAATGGAAACTTATGATTCAGAGTCTTGAGGGAAAATTCTACCAAACATTATTTTTTGTGTGCATACATGCACGTGTGCACATGCATGCACACACACACACACACACAACAGTGCCAATTTTATACAAAGTCTTCTAGAAACAAAAAGAGTGACTGCATTCCAGTGTGTTTATGAGGCCAGTGTAAACTTAAAAGCAAAATCTGAGAAGTCAGCATAAGGCAAATGTCAGGCTAATCTTATTCATAAACAGAGATACCAAAATTCTGAAACAAGATTAATAAACTGAATCTAGCAATATATGAAAAGGCTATTATATCAGGATCAAATGGAATTTAGTCCAGAAATGCAAGAGTATTTACCATCTGCAAATATATATATTTTTTAATTTACAACATTGACAAAATAAAAGAGAAAAGTAGATAGAGAAACATAATTTTATAAAACTTATCTTCCATTGATAACAAAAACGTTAGGAAATTAAGAATGGGGTGGAAGAGTTCCTTAATCTGATTATGCTACAGATCTACAAAAAGCCTACAACAAACATCATACTTAAAGAAGAAATGTTGAAAGCTTTACTTTGAGCTAAAAATGAGAAAGAAATACGTTATTTCCATTAAACATTGTTTTGTAGGCAAATGGAACTCCATTGGAATCATGAAGGATACCTCAGATCTTGGGGAGGAGAATGTGGGCAAACAGGCCCCCTGATGGCATCTGGTTAATAAAAAATAAGTGAAGCCCCAGTATGTGAGAGAGTCAGAGAACCCCTCTTGGTGACTCGGCTTTCCACTAGGGATCCAAGCAACCCAGGTCAAAGGAGAGCACTTTGTTTTTCCCAAACCCTGGAGCTAGCTTGGGGACACATTTAGAGACTCTGTGAAGGAAAGACACTGGGGGAAGCTGAAGGCATTCCCCAGAACCGGGACAGGCTGCAGGCATTTTCCCAGACCTGGGACTGAGAGCATGCCGCTTTTAATATGGGTGTGTATAAAGTCGGTAATTCTTTGGCTACTTGGCAGCTTGGCTGCCCAGGCATTTTAGTCTCAGACTAGAGATTGGAATGCTTGCTCTGGAGTGAGGTAGGGGATTCTATAGCCAGAATTGTGAAAAGTGCCTCAGCAGCGGACATTGGAAATACGGTGTCCCATGTTGCAGGCCTTGGGTGGGAGGAGAGCTGCTACAGCTGTGGTTTTTCTTGGGAAACTAGACTTGCAGCCGGGTCAGCTTGGTGACCTAGAGCAGGTCTTCATGTGTCATTGCTGGGTGCCCAGGTCTGCTCCCCTGAGAAGGTGGTACAGTGAGCCCTCTGCTCCACCTTCCAGCATATCTAGAGGCATTTAGAGCACTCACTTGCCTGGAGGTCCAGCTCAGGTAGCTGCCTTATCCTTCCTGGGCACAGATTATGGTACAGAGGAACTCTCTTCACTCCATGCCTCTGCAGATGTCCTGGCATTCAGACTACCCACTTGCCTGGTTTAGTAGGCTGAGTAGCCCCAAACCTCCTGTGCAGAGATACTGGCTCAGGGGAGCTCTTTCCCACTCCATCCCCAGGCAGATCTCCAGGCATTCATTCAGAGGACCTTCTCACCTAGGTCAACAGCCTGAGTTGCCCAGAGATTGGTCCTCCTGCACAGAGATTGTGGTGCAGCAGGACCCTCTCTACTTTATGCTCAGGCAGATCTACAGGCTTTCAGGGGATCTGCTTGCCTGGACCAGCAACCTAAACCACTCCATCCTCCCTGTGCCAAGATCATGGTGCAGCTGTGCCTTCTTTGCTCTAGGTTTTTGGAGCAACCACTCACCAAGATAAGCAACCTGAGCTGCCCCATCCTTCCTTTGCAGAAATTGTAGTGCATCTGGGCCCTCTATGCTCCATGCTCAGGCAGATTTCCAGGCATTTGGAGCACCCACTCTCTTAGGATAGACCTTTAGGCTAGACCTTTAGGCTACCCATACTCCCCATGCAGAGAAACCGGGACTAAGGAGGTCTCCCAGTTCCACACCTAGGCACACTTCTGCATGCTTGGTGGCTGCCAATAGGATTCTCCCTTGGTGCTGGTGTTTTTGTCTGCCATTGGGGGGCCTGTAGGTGGGTCTGCCTGGTTTGGCCCTGTGTATGTTGTTCCCTTGTCCACCTGGAGCTGAACAGGGAGCTCATTGTTCATTCCTCAGATCAGTCCATTGCCTGATGTAATAGATAGCTTCTCCCACTAAACAAGGATCAAGTAAATAACCAGCTGCATTGGCTGTGGCTGGCTCTCACTCATAAATGCCATTTGGTACCTTGTAGGTCAAACTGCACAGCCCAATATAATATCCGTCAAAAGAAGTGAGTAGCATTGTAGAAGTGAAGCCAAAAGACACAACACAGCATTCTCTATGTCACACTCTCTAGGGAAGGAGAAAAAGGGAAAGAAAAATAAGCAATAATATTATAGGGAAAGTAAGAAATAAAAAAGAAAAATTCTATCTGCATGAAAATCATTACAAAAATTAAAAATGTCATCATCCCCAGATGAGAAGGAACCAGCATAAAAATTCTGACACCATAAAAAATCTGAGTATAGTCACACCACCAAAAGATCACACTAGATCTCCAGCAATGGTCTGTATTAGTCTGTTCTCACACTGCTATAAAGAAAAAAATATCTGAAAGTGAGTCATTTATAAAGAAAAAATATTTAACTAGCTTATGGTTTTGTAAGCTGTATAGGCTTCTGCTTCTGGGGAGGCCTCAGGAAACTTACAATCATGGCAGAAGGTGAAGGGGAAACAAGCATGTCTTAAATGGCAGTAACAGGAAGAAGAGAGAGGGAGGAGGTGCTACACACCTTCAAACAAGCAGATCTTGGGAGAACTCTATTATGAGACAGCTCTGGGGGAAATGTGCCTAACCACTAGAAACAACCCCAATGATCAAATCACCTCCCACCAGGCCCCATCTCCAACATTGGGGATTATAATTCAAAATGAGATTTGAGTGGGGTCACAGAGCCAAACCCTATCATTCTGCCCCTGCCCCCTCCCAAATCTCATGTTCTTCTCACATTGCAAAATACAATTATCCCTTCTAAGCAGTCCCCCAGGTCTTAACTCATTTCAGCATTAACACAAAAGTGCAGTCTAAAGTCTCACATGAGACAAGGCAAATCCCTTTCACCTATGAGCCTGTGAAATCAAAACAAGTTAGTTATTTCCAAGGTACAATGGATGATATAGGCATTGGGTAAATATTCCCTTTTGAAAAGACATAAATCAGCCAAAACAAAGGGGCTACAAACCCCATGCAAGTCCAAAACCCAGTAGGGAAGTCATTAAATCCCAAAGCTCCAAAATAGTCTTCTTTGACTCCAAGTCTCAAACCCAGGCTACACTGATCCAAAGGGTGGGCTCCTAAGGCCTGAGGCAGCTCTGCCCCATGGCTCCACAGGGTACAGCCTTTGCACCTACTTTCATGGGCTGGTATTGAATACCCGTAGCTTTTCCAGACACATGATACAAACTGCCAATGAATCAATCATTCTATGATCTGGAGGATAGTGACCCTCTCCTCACGGCTACACTAGGCAGTGCTCCATGGGAACTCTGTGTGTGGTCTCCAATCCCACATTTCTCCTCTTCACTTTTCTAATAGAGGTTCTCCATAAGGACTCTGCCCCTTCAGCAGACTTCTGCCTGGACATCCAGGCATTTTTGTACATCCTCTGAAATCTAGGTGGAGAATTCTAAGCCTCAACTCTTGCCCTCTGCATACCTGAAGGCTAAATACCACATGAAAACCTTGGCTTGTGGCCTCTACCCTCTTGAGTAGTGGCCTGAAATGTCTTTGGGACCCTTTTAGCCACAGCTGGAGCTGGAGTGGCTGGGACACAGAGAACAGTGTCCTGAGGTTGCGCAGGGCAGTGGTGCCCTGGGCCTTACCCATGAAACCACTCTTCCTTCCTAAGCCTCCAGGCCTGTGATAGAGGAAGGATTTGGTAGCGGGGGGCTGTGAAGAAAGTCTCTGAAATATCTTCCAGTCATTTTTCCCATTATCTTGGCTACTAACACTGGGCTTCTCTTTACTTCTGCGAATTTCTGCAGTAGGATTGAATTCCTTATGTGAAAATGGGATTTTTTTTTTCTACTTTATGGCCAGGCTGCAATTTTTTTGAACTTTTATGCTTTTCTTACCTTTTAAATATAAATTGCAGTTTCAGATCATTTCTTTGCTTATGGAAATGAGTATAGGTTTTTAGTAGCAGCCAGGCTACATTTTGCACATGCTTAGAAATTTCTTCTGCCAGGTACCCTAAATAGTCTCTCTGAAGTTCAAATTCCCACAGATCTCTAGAGCAGGTGCACAATATTGCCAGTCTCCTTACTAAAGCACAGCAAGAGTGACCTTTACTCCAGTTCCCAGTAAGTTCCTCGTCTCAATCTGAGACCTCCTCAGCCTGGACTTCACCGTCCATATTACTCTCAGCATTTTGGTCACGATCATTTAACAAGACCCTAGGAAGTTCCAAAGTCTCCCTCATCTCCTTTGTCTTCTTCTGAGTCCTCCAAACTGTTCCAACCTCTGCCCATTATTCAGTTCCAAAGTTGCTTCCATATTATCAGGTATCTTTATAGCAATGCCTTACTTCTTTGGTAGTAATTTTCTGTATTAGTTTGTTCTTGCAGTGCTATAAAGAAATAACTGAAACTGGGTAATGTATAAAGAAAAGAGGTTTAATTAGCTCATGATTTTGTAGGACAGGTTTCTGCCTCTGGGGAGGCTTCAGAAAACTTCCAGTCATGGTGGAAAGGGAAGTAAGCATGTCTTACATAGTGGGAGCAGGAGGAAGAGGGGCAGGTGCTATACACTTTTAAACAAGCAGATCTCAGGAGAACTCTATCACAAGACAGAACTAGAGGGATGGTGCTAAACCATTAGAAACCACACCTATGATCCAATCACCTCCCACCAGACTCCACTGCCAACGTTAGGAATAAAATTCAACATGAGATTTGGGTGGGGACACAGAACTAAACCATATCAGGTCCCTAACCAAAATGGAAACTCAGAAATAACAAATGAAAAATTCAAAGCATGGATTACAAGGAAGCTCAGTGAGATCCAAGACAAGGTTGAAAATCAACACAAACTCCTAAAGCAATCCAGGAAATAAAGGAAGAGATGAATATCTTAAAAGGACATCAATCGGAGCTTCTGGAATTGAAAAACTCACTTAAGGAATTTCAAAATTCAATCAAAAGTTTTATGTATAGATTAGATCAAGCAGAGGAAAAAATTTTATGGCTTGAAGGCCAGTCTTTAGAACTAAGCCAGTCAGACAAAAATAAAGAGAAAAGAATTTTAAAAAATGAACACAGATTTGACAAATATGGGATTATGTAAAGTCACCAAACCTATGAATTATTGACTTTCTTGATAAAGAAGGAGAAAAAGTAACCAACTTGGTAAACATATTTGAGGGAATAATTCAAGAAAATTCTCCTAATCTTGGTAAAGAATAAGACATCCAGATACAAGAAATCCACAGAACACATGTGAGATACTCTACAAAATGAACATCACCAAGGCATATGTAGTCACCAGATTGTCCAAGGTCAACACTAAAGAAAAAAATCTTAAAGGCAGCTAGAGAAAAGATCAGATCACATACAAAGGGAACCCTATCAGACTTCTAAAAACAGACTTCTCAGCAGAAACCCCACAAGCCAGAAGATACTGGGGCCTATTTTCAGCAGTCTTAAAGAAAATAAATTTCAACCAAGAATTTCATATCCTGCCAAACTAAGTTTCATCAGTGAAGGAGAAATAAAATCTTTTCCAGACAATAAGCACTAAGGGAATTCATTACTGCTAGGTGAGCCTTACAAGAGATCCTTAAGAGACTTCTAAACATGGAAGTGAAAGAATAATACCAGGTACCATAGAAACGTACTTAAGAAAATAGCCTGCAGATCCTATAATGCAACCAGACAATGGAAACTACAAAGCAACCAATTAACAACTTCAATATGATTAAAATCTTACATATCAGTATTAACTTTGAATGTATATGGTTTCAATGCCTCCCACTCCAAAGGCACAGAGTGGCAAATTGAATAAAAAAGCAAGATCTATCTCTCTGCTGTCTTCAATAGACCCATCTCACCACATAATGACACTCATAGGCTCCAAGGTGGAAAGATCTATTGAGAAAACAGAAAACAAAAAAGAGCAGGGGTCACTATTGATATATCAGATAAAATAGACTTTAAACCAAAAAGAGTAAGAAAAGATTAAAGAAAGAAATCACTTAATGATAAAAGGTTCAATTCATCAGGAAGACTTAATTATCCTAAATATACATGCTCCTAGCATTGGAGCACCCAGGTTTATAAAATAAGCGCTTCTAGACCTATGAAAAGACAAACAGACACACAATAATAGTGGGAGACTTCAGCAACCCACCAATAGCATTAGTCAGATCATCGAGACAGAAAACTCACAAAGAAATTCCGGATTTCAATTCAACACTTGACCAATTGGAACAAATAGACATCTACTGAATACTCTACTCATCAACCACAGAATGTATATCTGCATATGGAACACACATTGAGCTCAATTACATGCTCAGTCATGAAGTAAGTCTCAATAAATCTCCCCAAAATTAAAATCATGCCAACCTTAATCTCAGACCACAGTGGGATAAAAATAGAAATCAACACCAGGAAGATCTCTTGAAACTGCAAAATTACATGGAAATTAAACAACTTGCTTCTGTATGATCTTGGGTGAACAATGAAATTAAGGCAGAAATCAAATAATGAAAACAAAGACACAATATACCGAAATCTCTGGGATGCAGCAAAAGCAGTGTTAAGAGGAAAGTTTATAGCACTAAATGCCTATTTCAAAACATTAGAAAGATTTCCATTTAACAATCTAACATCATTCCTAGTGGAACTATAAAAACAAGAACAAACTAACCCCAAAGCTAACAGAAGAAAAGAACTAAATAAAATCAGAGCAGAGCCAAATGAAATTGAGACCCAAAAATTCATACAAAGAATCAGCAAAACCAAGTTTCTTCTTTGAAAGGATAAACAAGATCAATAGACCACTAGCTAAATTAACAAAGAAAAGAAACAGAGACCAAAATAAACAAAACCAGAAAACAACAAAGGTGACATAACAGCTAATCCCACATAAATCTTAATGATCCTCAAAGAGTGTTACAAACAACTCTATGCACATTACCTAAGAAATCTAGAGAAAATAGATACATTCCTGGAAACATATAAATTCCCATGACTGAGTCAGGACAGAATTGAAACCCTGAATAGACCAATATTGAGTTCTGAAATTGAATCAGTAATGAAAAACCTATCAATCAAAAAAGCTCTGGACCAGATGGAATCATAGCCAAATTCTACCAGACATACAAAGAAAAGCTGGAACCAATTCTACTGGAACTATTCCAAAAAAATTGAAGAGGCTGGACTCCTCCCTGGGTAATGGGATCTATCATACCCTCAGACCTCAGCATCACATAATATACTCATGTAACAAATGTACACATATAACTTCTGAACCTACAATAAAAGTTGAAATTGTAAAAATAAATAAAAAATTAAAAGCTAATTGGATTTGAAAGAAATTGAAATTTTATTTTTAGTGATATGATTGCATATCAAAAACTCAAAACAGTCTACAGACAGAATGTTATAATTAATAAGTTAATTTATCAAGTTTCTGTGTACAAAGTCATATAAAAATTTTCATATATTTCTACATAGCTGGACAAGTTAGAAAATAAAATGCAAAGAGGACTATTTACGGTAGTATTTGGCTATTGCTATGGTTTGGCTGTGTCTCCACTCAAATCTCATCTTGAATTCCCATGTGTTATGGGAAAGACCCAGTGGAAAGTAGTTCAATCATGGGGCAGATCTTTTCTGTGCTGTTCTCATGATAGTGAGTAAGTCTCACGAGATCTGATGGTTACTATAAGGGGGAGTTTTTGTGAACAAGTTCTCCCTTTGTCTGCTGCCATCCACGTAAGATGTGACTTGCTTCTCTGTGACTTCCACCATGAATGTGAGGCTTCCCCAGCCATGTGGAACTCCAAGTCCAATTAAAACTCTTTCTTTTGTAAATTGCCCAATCTCGGGTATGTCTTCACCAGCAGCATGAAAATGGACTAATATAGTAAACTGTTACCAGTAGAGTGGTGTGTTGCTGAAAAGATACCCAAAAATGTGGAAACGACTTTGGAACTAGGTAACAGGCAAAGGTTGGAACAGTTCAGAGGACTCAGAAGAAGATAGGAAAATGTGAAAAAGTTTGAACTCCCTAGAGACTTGTTGAATGACTGACTAAAATGCTGATAATGACATTGACAATGAAATCCACGCTGAGGTGGTCTTGGATGGAGATGAGGAACTTGTTGGGAACTGTAGCAAAGGTGACTCCTGTTATGTTTTAGCAAAGAGACTGGTGGCATTTTGCCCCTGCCCTAGAGATTTGTGAAACTTTGAACTTGAGAGGGATGATTTATAGTATCTGGCGGAAGAAATTTCTAAGCAGCAAAGCATTTCAGAGGTGACTTGTGTGCTGGTAAAGGCATTCAGTTTCATGAGGGAAGCAGAGCATAAAGATTTGGAAAATTTGCAGCCTGGCAATGCGATAGAAAAAAAAAATCCCATTTTGTAAGGAGAAATTCAAGCTGGCTGCAGAAATTTGCACAAGTAATGAGAAGCCGAATGTTACTCTCCAAGACAATGGGGAAAAGTGTCTCCAGGGCATGTCAGAGGTCTTCATGGTAGCCCCTCCCATCACAGGCCTGGAGGCCTAGGAGAAAGTGGTTTTGTGGACCAGGCCCAGGGTTCCCATGCTGTGTGAAGTCTAGGGATTTGGTGCCCTGCATCCCAGTTATTCCAGTTATGATTAAAAGGGGCCACAGTAAAGCTCAGGCTGTTGCTTCAGAGGGTGGAAGCCCTCCACCTTGGCAGCTTCCATGTGGTGTTGAGCATGCCAGTATGCAGAAATCAAGAATTGAGGTTTGGGAATGTCTGCCTAGATTTCAGAAGATGTGTGGAAACACCTGGATGCCCAGGCAAAAGTTTGCTACTGGGATGGGGCTCTTATGGAGAACCTCTGCTAGGGCAATGCAGAAGGGAAATGTGGGGTCAGATTTCCTACAGAGAGTTTCTACGAGGACACTGCCTAGTGAAGCTGTGAGAAGAGGGCCACCATCCTCCAGACCACAGAGTGGTAAATCCACTGATAGCTTGCACTGTGCACCTGGAAAAGCCACAGACACTCAATGCCAGCCTGTGAAAGCAGTCAGAAGGGAGGCTGTATCCTGCAAAGCCACAGGCGCAGAGCTGCCCAAGACGATGGGAACCCACCTCTTGCATCAGCATGACCTGGGTGTGAGACATGGAGTCAAAGGAGATCATTTTGGAGCTTTCAGATTTGACTGCCCCACTGGATTTTGGACTTGCGTGGGTCCCATAGTCCCTTTGTTTTTGGCCAATGTCTCCCATTTGGAATGGCTGTATTTATGCAATGCCTGTACCCCCACTGTATCTAGGAAGTAACCAACTTGCTTTTGATTTTATAGGCTCATAGGCAGAAGGGACGTGCCTTGTCTCAGATGAAACTTTGGACTGTGGACTTTTGAGTTAATGATGAAATGAGGTAAGACTTTGGGAGACTGTTGGGAAGGCCTGATTCATTTTGAAATGTGAGGACATGAGGTTGGGGGGGGACCAGAGATGGACTGATATCGTTTGGCTGTGCCCTACCCAAGTCTCAGCTTGAATTCCCATGTGTTGTCGGGGGAACCTAGAGGGAGGTAATTGAATCATGGGGGCAGGTCTTTCCCATGCTGTTCTCATGATAGTAAGTTTCATTAGATCGATGATTATCATAAGGGGGAGATTCTCTGAACAAACTCTCTCTCTTGGCCTGCTGCCATCCATGTAAGATGTGGCTTGCTCCTCCTTGCATTCCACAATTATTGTGAGGCTTCCCCAGCCATGTAGAACTGTAAGTCCAATTAAACATCTTTCTTTTTTAAATTGCCCAGTGTCAGGTATGTCTTTATCAGCAGCATGAAAATGGACTTATACAGCTATAAATTAAATAAAACATATGTAAGGCTTCTTCAAACTGTAAAGCATTACTGATATAAAGACATAAATTGATAGTAGTATATACCATGTTCATTGATTAGAGGTTGTAATATTATACAGATATCAATTCTCCTCTAAGTCATTTGTAGATTTAAATCCCAACAGAAATATCAGCAGTTTGTTTTTTTAAATGTAAGTTAGCAAGCTGATTCTAAAATTTATATGGCAATGCAAAGGGCTAAGAATATTGAAAATACTCTTAAAGCAGAAGAAATGTATGGACTAATCAAGTTATTAAATATTTGGGTTAAAAGACACAATAGTTGATGGTAGATCAATAGAATAGAATAAAGGGTCTAAAACCAGACATATACAATCATTAATGCTAAATTTATCATAAAGTTTGCAATATAAAAAAGAGGTAAAACAATTGATAGATGGTGCTGGGTTAACTGAATTATTTACATGGGAAAAAATGAAAGTTGACCTCTAACTTACATCATAATTAATGATTAAGTGTACTTGGATAGTAGATCTAAATATAAATAGTAAACAAAACCAATTTCTAGAACATATCAAAAAAGAAGGTCTTTATGATGTTGGCATAAGGAAAGATTTCTCAACAAGAAGCACTAACAGTAAAGAAAATATTAGTAGGTTGGATTAAATTAAAATGAAGAAATTCTAATTATCAGAAGACACCTATGAAGAAAGTGAAAAGGCAGATCACACGATAGAAGATATTTGCAATACATGCAGTTGACAAAGGTCTTGTTCCCAAAATGCAGAAAGAATTTCTAGAAATCAGGAAGAAAAAGCCGTAGATAATCCAATAGATCAGCAGACCCCTAAGGAGGCACTTCACAAAAGAAGATCTTCAAATGGTAATTGAATCATCTGAAAAGGAGCTCAGCTTTTTGAGTCATCAGGGAAACGTAAACTAAATCCACTCATGCCACTACACATTCAACAAAATGGCTAAAATTTAAAAAGACAGATGCAGAACAATAGGAATGCTTTATACCCTGCTCATAGAAGTTTAAGTTGATAAAACCCACCTTGGGAAATTGCTTAACTCCATCTACTAAAGTTGCACATATCCATAACTTATTACCTAATATTTCCACTTTCGGGAGTATCATCAATAGAAATTTGACACAAAAATACATTTATAAGAATGTTTATGGTAGCATTATTCATAGGGCACAGGCTGGGAACAACCAATGTTTGACAATAGTAAGATGGATGAATAAATTATGCATATTTATACACTTAAACACTATATCCAAATAAACATAAATGAACTTCAGTTACATGCAAACAATTTCAAAAGTTAGAAGACACAGAAGGATATATATTGTTTATTCCATTTATATAATGATTGAAAATAGGTGAATGGTGTTAAAATCAGGATGGTTGTTACCTTTGGGGAGAAAGGATTGGGAGGCAAAAAGAGTAGTCTTCTGAGGTGCTGGGAATATTTCCTTCTTGACATGAGTGGTGTTTATACAGGTGTATTCACTTTGTAATAATAAATTGATTCATATGTGTGTGTATATGTTGTCCAGAATCTGAACCAATTCTCTCCAATGCCACTACTCATCTGCTGGTCTAAGCCAGCATCATCATCACAATTTCTCATTCTCATATCTCATGTGGCAATAGCTTTTTGATTTTTTTCTCTGCTTTTACTCTTGATTCCCTTTAACGTGTTCTCAACACAGTAACCAGATGTTTCTTGTAAAATTAAGTCAAGTCATATAACTCTGCTGCTCAAAGTCCTGCAATAGCTCTAGGTTACGCACAGAATAAAACTCAAGGTCCTTATAACCACCAATAAGACCTATGTGATCTGGTTCCCAATGACTTCTGTGTCATTCCCAATGACTCCCTATCACTCTGCCTGCATTTCCCTATACCACAGTGCCCTTTTTCCAGTTCCTGGAATACACCAGTGTTATTTTTCCTGAAAACCTTTGCAGTGCAGTTTCTCTAGTTTGCCATGTTCTTTCTCAAGATGTCTGCAGGCTAACTGCTCCCACTAACTTTCTTCCTGATGCCACCTTTTCATGATGCCCAGTATCATCACTCTCATTTGAATGACAACTTGCCCCACCCCCATCAGCGCTCCCAGCTCCCTTACCCTGCTTTCATTCTTTTTAAAGAATAGAACAATTATGTTCTTCTAACATACTACATTATGCTTTTATTTTAAATTCTTACTACTTTTCTCTCTTTTCTTAGATACAGCAATACATTTATTATGTGTTACTTTCGCAAGGGCTTCCTGTTTTCTTCACCTATACATCTCAAGCACTTAGAATATCATAGGTGCTCACGACAGATATTTGTGGAATGAACAAATAAGCAAATTTATTGAATCCTTAATATGTAAACCGAATTCTGCTGGGCACTGGGAGTGTAATGCTGAGCAAAACCAGAAATAGGTACTGATCTCACAGAGCTTTGCCAATTTAAGAGACAGCAGACGATAACGTAAATAAATACTTAGCTACAAAGTGTATTAAGAGCTAAGTGTGCCTGGAGAATGTACAGTTGAGAAATTTATCTCAATTTGAAAGTCCCTCCCTTTTGGGCTGGATCCTGCTAAACGGTAGGAACTCTATCCAAGCCATCTTTGTGCTGCTGGTCCAATCCTGTATGGCAATAATAGTCAATTAATTTCTATTGAACAATATTAAATCTATTCAGGTAAGCCCCCCATATTATATACATAAAAACTATTTAAATTATTCTTCAAATTGAACCATTCATTTTCACCTTGCCATGAATGTAAGTGATGTTTGTATTTATAATATGCCTGGTCAAACACATATTCACATGAGAAAAATTACAGGCAATAACCGTAAAAACACATTTTAAACTGGAATGTCATAGAATCTCAGATATCACTATTACTGCCAAAGTAATACTAATGGAAAATATTTTTATTTTAAACTAAACTTCATGGCACCTTTAGGAAATACAAGCAGAATTTGAATTTTTAAAAATAGGATATAATGGCAAGTTTATTTGATGAGTTGGACCACATAAAACACAGTTAATTTTTTTTTCTGAGATGTGTCCTAATTTCACAAGTTGTTGCAAGCTTTTTAAGGGAAGAAATTTTAATAACTAATTTTTGAATTACTGTTTATTTAGTACATGTTATTGGGGCTTGAGTTTCCAGGAATTTTAAAGACCTATGGTAACGATTAGGAAAAGAGCCAAGGGCACATCAGAATGTTGGTATTTACCTTAAGCAAAAGGGATATAATGCTCCCCTGAGATATCTATTTTATATAGGCCAAAAGCTTATACACTGATTTTCTATTTAAATCAGAAATCAGAGAATTGATTGTTTAAAACAACAATAAAATAACCCTTATCGGGTGCTACTTGAGGCACTTTACATATATTAACTCATTTAAAAGTCAATGATTATTATTAACTCAAATTTACAGGGTAGACCCTGAGGCTCAGAGAGAAAATTATCTCTTTCTAGGAGTGGAACATATTTGAGATACCACATTAATATTGGAATATTTCAGAAAAGCAGTGGATTGGAGCAAAAAAGTGTGACTGTGGAATGAGACAGACTCATATGAGAATACTGATTGCCATTAATTCCCTGTGAATCCTTGGGCAAATCATTTAATCTCTAAGAATTGAAGTTTTCTCACCTGCAAAATGGGATAAAATCATGTATTCAACTTATTTTACTTACGCCATTTCTATCCACATGGGCTTTGAATTGGGCATCAAGACCATTAGACTAAGGTAGGTCTTCTAACACCATCAGATTATGCAATAACCTTACTTTCCTTTTTCCCTTCCTTTTTCTCTTCCCTGCTTTTCTCCCTTCCTTCCTTTCTTCCTTCCTTCTTTTCTAAATAGCTACCATTTGTTACACACCTTCTTCAGGCCAAGTACCTTGCATGCATAGATTAAGTTTTTCTTTTTTTTCCTTTTCATCTTTCTTTTATTATCTTTACAGTTAATATTTTCATCCATCTGTTGAAAGTGGTATTGGCAACCCTAAATTACAGAGGAGGTGGGCATGGGTCTGGTATAGGTTGTCATTGCAAGTCATACAGGAGTGCTTAGACCACATACTCCAAGTAATTAAAAACTAGAACAAGGTTAATCTACATATGAAAGGAACATATTCATTTATGAGTTTTGTTATAATACTTGGGGAATCAATGTGGAGAAAGGTTTTGGGGAGAATATTGTTAAAGTTGGGATGAAGAGTTGGAAGGCAACAATGGCTGCTATTTATATATGTGTCAGGAACCGTGGCAAGAACTTTTCGTGCATGACCTCTCAGCAACTCTATTTACTTAATTTTGAAAGTTTTAATTTTTGTAGGTTTTTTGGGGAACAGGTGGTATTTGGTTACATGAATAAGTTGTTTAGTAGTGATCTATGAGATTTTGGTGCACCCATTACCCAAGCAGTATACACTTAACCCAATATGTAGTCTTTTATTCCTCAACCCCCTTCACACCCTTACCCCCGAGTCCCCAAATTTCACTATGTCATTCTTATGAGTTTGCATCCTCATAGCTTAGCTCCCACTTATGAGTGAGAACATACAATGTTTGGTTTTCCGTTACTGAGTTACTTCACTTCACTTAGAATAATAGTCTCCAGTCCCAACAAGGCTGCTGCCAATAATTCATTACTTTTTATGGCTGAGTAGTATTCCTGTGTATGTGTATGTGTGTGTGTATATATATATGTGTGTGTGTGTATATATATATATATCTCCACTCGATTGATGGACATTTGGGTTGGTTTCACATTTTTGCAAATGTGAATTGTACTGCTATAAACAGGCATGTGAAAGTATCTTTTTTGTATAATGATTTCTTTTCCTCTGGGTTATATACCCAGTAGTGGGATTGATGGATCAAATGGTAGTTCTAATTTTAGCTCTTTAAAGAATCTCCACACTGTTTTCCATAGTGGTTTAGATTTTGCATGGCAAAAGGAATAGTCAGCAGAGTAAACAGACAACCCACAGAGTGGAGAAAATCTTCATAATCTATGCATCTGACAAAGGACTAATATCCAGAATCTCCAAAAAATTCAACATATTAGCAAGAAAAAAAACAAACAATCCCATCAAAAAGTGGGCAAAGGGCATGAATAGATAATTCTCAAAAGAAGGTATACAAATGGCCAACAAACATACGAAACAATGCTTTAACATCACTAATGATCAGGGAAATGCACATCAAAACCACAACGTGATACCACCTTACTCCTACAAGAATGACCATAAAAAAGAAAAAAAAATAGATGTTGGCTGGATGCAGTAAAAAGGGAACACTTCAACTCCGAGGTAAAAGGAGTCTTGCTCTGTCACCCGGACTGGAGTGCAGTGGCCGGATCTCAGCTCACCGCAAGCTCCGCCTCCCAGGTTTACGCCATTCTCCTGCCTCAGCCTCCCGAGTAGCTGAGACTACAGGCGCCCGCCACCTCGCCCAGCTAGTTTTTGTATTTTTAGTAGAGACGGGGTTTCACCGTTTAGCCAGGATGGTCTCCATCTCCTGACCTCGTGATCCGCCGTCTCGGCCTCCCAAAGTGCTGGGATTACAGGCTTGAGCCACCACGTCCGGCCTGTAAAAGTCTTTTAATCCCACTTTACGTATGGTAAAATTGAGGCCCAAGTGCATTAAATAAATAATCATGTATAATTTCAAGATGATATCCAAAATTTTTCTTTACATATCTAAATAGATTCAAATCTGTAGTTTCTCCCATGCTGTGAAATTAGTAGTTTAAAATAAATATTTTATACCCATCACAATACATTTACACTATATATGAACATCCATATGAATATGGATGAACTTGACAAACACATAATGCTGAGTGAAAGAAGACAAAAAAAGCACGTAACATGTAATTCCACTTATATAAAGATCCAAAACAGGCATACTTTATCATTGGACATTGGAAATAAGGATCATGGTTACCTTTGGAGGATGATGACTAAGAGAGGGCACCAAGTGCTTTTGGGGTCCTGGTAACATTCGTAATCTTAATCTGGGTACTCTTTTACAGCTTCACTTTGTAAAAATGTCATGTGTTTTCCATGTTCATTGTATGGAAATTTACTGAGCGACACTTAAGATTTTTATAATTTTCTGAATATATGCTGAGTAGATGCTATACTTTGATAAAATGTAAGTAAATAAAAATTATAAACAAGGTCCTCTTTAACAAGATTTTTCTATAGCTTTTACTGATTGAGCCTATGTTTTGATTTCATTTTTCTAATAGAATTTTATCCTAATTGAAATAAAAATATAAGGCCGGGCGCGGTGGCTCAAGCCTGTAATCCCAGCACTTTGGGAGGCCGAGACGGGCGGATCACGAGGTCAGGAGATCGAGACCATCCTGGCTAACACTGTGAAACCCCGTCTCTACTAAAAAATACAAAAAAAAAAAAAAAAAAAAAAAAAAAAAAACTAGCGGGGCGAGGTGGCGGGCGCCTGTAATCCCAGCTACTCCGGAGGCTGAGGCAGGGGAATGGCGTAAACCCGGGAGGCGGAGCTTGCAGTGAGCTGAGATCCGGCCACTGCACTCCAGCCTGGGCGACAGAGCGAGACTCCGTCTCAAAAAAAAAAAAAAAAAAAAAAACAAGGAAATAAAAATATTGATTGATTACTTTGCAACCAGAATGCTGTAAGTCTTTAAAAAAACTTTTGTTGAAGAGTAAGCTATCCTTAAGACTTTAATTGTACACAATTGGCAATATAGAAATGTATTATAAATTTTGATAAAAAATTATTGAGCATGAGATTTTTAGAAATGCATTTTAAAATCAGTTGGATAGACCTTTTCTTGGGGATGCATAGTTGGAATAAAAGAGGGTTCAATATCAATTCTATTTCTACTCTATGAATGTGGGAATGGAATGGACTGGAAACCTTGAATAAGAATGGAAGGGGTTTATTTTTAACAACAATATCTCACAACTATTTGAATTCATTTTTGTGGTAAAAACCAAAATCCACAGTAATGTATCACCAAAAAACATTTTTAATACTCTTTCATCATGATCTGTCTTCAATTTTGTTGAGAGCAAAGAATTATAAAAGAATTTGCAGAATAGCGTTTATATTTATTTAGTTTCTAAATTTCTAGTGAGCTTAATGAAAGGGTTTCACTAAGACTATTAATTTCAATTGACTATTAATTATATCTGTTTCTCTTTCATTTAGAGACACTTTTTAGAAACAACTGATATATTAGGAAACTTTTGGGAACATTGAAACATTGTTAATTTCTATACCTTTGCCAATACATACATTTTCTAGTAAATTGCATTTATTATATCATTTGCTTTAAATATATTTTCATCAAAATTTGGCATGACAGATTAAAGCATTCAAATTATGGAATACATCTGTCATATAACCAAATAGGCAAAGCCAGTTTTCACTATCAAACCATTTAGGTAAGTTAGAATTACTTTCTCTCAGACAAATCTGATCTCATTTATTGATTCATGTAAATGTGTTAAGACACACTCCCTGATATCTCACTTCTTAATGTTACTTTAGAATAGACAGATCACAGAGTCTTACTAGGAGTTATTGCCTAAATAAAATACAGTTCCACTACTTTCAAAATCTCTTACCCATACACTCTATGCTTTATTTTCTTAGGTTCTCCTTTAACAGTGATGCACTTTTTGTAAATAGTAGAGTGATGGGAGACATGAGGTTCTTAAACTCATTATCACTCCCTCTGCTTTATTGTGTGCAACATGTACATCCCTTACATCCCTACAGAGGCCAAAATCCCCTACATCTATGCCACACTTTGCTCTTAACAGAAATGTATATAATATAAAAACAATCTAACAAACATGAGGCCTAGCAATGATTTATGAAGTTTTTGTTAAAGAAGCCATTAGTACTCATAGTTTAATTTTTTTTCTCTGGGACCATGGAGGTTTTCAATATTACAAGTCACTAAGATATATTAAATTTGGAATGAGAGATTTTATTTATTTTCTATTTACCTAAGTACCTATGTATATATGTATGTATGTTTGTGTATGTTTGTGTGTCTATATAGAGGAGAAAAGAACAAATGTGAAATTGAAAAAGGTGAGGTGGGGGGAAACTGTCATGAAGGCTCCCATCTAAAACCATTCTCAGACAGATCAATTTTGTAAAAAAAATATATATATATAGGGAAGGTGAGTATCTGGAAAACTAATCTCTTAAAACTATATTTGGCTGTGTATCCCTTGGAAAATTGTTATGTATCCCCAAGAGTTCTCTTTTTGAAGAATGCTGATATGGAATTACTGTTTAGAAGTTCTGTGTGCTCAATAGAGTCTAGGGGGCAGTGGTGAAAGTGGCTGAAGTACTTCATGGAGCTGACTGGTTATGGAGGTGAATGTGCTTACAAAGAGACAGAGGCTTGGCCTGGGTCAGGAGTGAGTGAGGTTGGGAGGTGGGCATTGATAGTGTTGAGTAACTTGAAATTTACTCCGTGGTGGTAGAAAACAGGAGATTCAATGATGTGTGTATGTGTGTGTGGGGCGGGGGGGGGCGGGGGGGGTGGTGTTGAGGGAGAAGCAAAGTGTTTATCTTTTGCCAGGAAAATCCTCATATGGATTAGGCTGTGGTCATTTGACATAATAATTGATATGGGGGGAAATTGGATAAGAAATTGAAAGATCAAGAAGAGAATGACAGAGACATTTCTGCCACTGGAGACTGGGATTATTAAAGTGAAAGGAAAAGAAAAAAATATTTTTGTTATATCCTCATTTGTCTCTAGCAGTATCACATCCACAGTAAATTCTTGGTAAATACCTGTCAATTGACTGTATTATTTCTTAAGCAATGTAATTAAATCCTCTCTGTGTCTGTTAAAACCACTGCTGACTCACAAGGGGGAAATATGGAGAGTGACTGTTCTCTATTCAACATGTATCAGGTGAGGGGTAGATCGAATTATAGTGATTTATTAAAGGAATTAGAATTTTGGGAATATATCATCCTATAAAATTGTTTGGTAGTCAAATAATCTCTGTGTTGGCTAAGTTGCTTCAATTATGAAGTCATTCAGTAGTGGACTTTTAGTAGTAGTTTTGATAATAGATTGTAGTTTTAAACAGTATCTGAGAAACATCTTTCTTATTACTTCTGCATTTTCCTAAAGAAACAAATATTATAGAAAATAAATATGCAAGACATTTCTGGGAAAGAATGAAATTGTGTATATATTTTAAGTAAAACAAGATTTTCTTCAAATTTTGTGATAACCTTTACAAACGTGAGAGAAAACACACAAAAAGATGTGAATGCAATAACACGCATACCTTGGGAGTTTGCCAAAGGAGAAAAAATAATTCTCATTAGTTAGCAAAGATAAGAATAGAAATAATGGATTTAAATTTAAACAAGAAAGATTTGAAAGATTGGAGAAAAATTTAACACATTAGGGAATGAAATCAATTTCTGGAAGAGATGACATGATCAAAATTATGTGAAACCTTAAGGTTGCAGCTTGAGGAACACGTAGTAGGAAAAAGTGAAAGATAAGACATGTGATGTCCCACTGGGGGGACTGGATAAGATGATCTTCTAAAAATCTCCTCTAGGCCACTGTTACAGGAGGATGTGCCTGTGGACTTAACATTCTCTAAAGACACAAGTGAAGAAAACATGTGAGTAGAGGGGCAGAGAGGGTTTAAATCCCTGGTGGCCTCTTTTCTTCACAGTGTGAACAGAGAGGAGCTGTAGGCTGTGTGTGTGTGAGAAGGCCTGGTGCTATAGGTGGGTGGGACAGTTCTTCTGTTCCTGTGTAATACCTGGTTGGCTGAGCCTGGGAGCCAAGCATAGGAATCCCATGTATCTTTTTTTCTTTCATTGGTGTGGGAATTCAGGGAACATGAAAGCAGATTTTCCCATTACCACCAAGAAGTGTAGTTTTAAAGATAGATAAAAGATATTATTTCCTAGAATAGCAGGGCTAATAAATGGTCCAGTGAGATTCACTACTTTCCAGGCACAAGGTGGCCTAGGAGAGGTCGTGTCTGAGCACAAGGGATAGATGTATTTTCTCTTCTCAGCTCAGAATTCACCAAAAAGAATGTTGCCCTGTGAGTGGAATTTATTTCTCCAAGACAAATGAGGATATGCAGAAAGTAATTGGGGAGGACAGAAAATGTTCATGACTATTTCCATTACACCTGGGGAGCCAACTTGAATACAGAAGGGGTGATTTAGGACTGGTTACAAGAATGATGCCTTAAAATGTTCCTGTGCTTCAGGTTGCCTGCTAAAGGGTTACAGTCTACTGTAAATAAATAGACCCATCCTTCAGCACATTTAATTGCTTGATTTTTGCTGGGAGATTAGGCCATCTATGAAGCACAAAAGCTCTGCACATGTCTCCCTGGACTTTTTGCTGTGTTCACACATTTGCAATCTCTATCTGTCATTGGGCACTGCCTTTAACAGGTGATGTCCTTCAAACACCTGGACTGTATTATGGCCAGCTGTGCCGCATGTAGAAAATATCTTTGATATCCACTGTTGAATTATGTCCCCTGTCCCTAAAATCATATGTGGAAGTTCTAACCCCCAGTACCTCAGAATGTGACCTTATCGGCCAGGCGCGGTGGCTCATGCCTGTAATTCCAGCACTTTGGGAGGCTGAGATAGATGGATCACTTGAGCTCAGGAGTTTGAGACCAGCCTGGGCAACATGGTGAAGCCTCATCTCTAGCAAAAATGCAAACAATTAGCAGGCATGGTCACATGCATCTGTGGTCCCAGCTACTCAGGAGGTGAAGGTAGGAGGATTGCTTGAGCCTGGGAGGTGGAGGCTGCAGTGAGCCAAGATTGTACCACTGCAGTTCAGCCTGGATGACAGAGTGACTCTGTATCAAACAAACAAACAAACAAACAAACAAACAAACAAACAAAGAAGGAAATAAAAAGAAAAGAAAAGAAAGCATGTGACCTTATTTGGAAATAAGGTCTTTATAGAGGTCATCAAGTTAAAGTCAGGTCATTAGGGGAGGCTGAATCCACAACTGACAAGCATTTTTTATAAGAGTGATAATTTGGACACAGAAATACACACAGAGGGAAAACAATATGAAGAGCCAAAGAGAGAAGTTGGCTGTCCACAAGCCAAGGTGAGAGGACTGTTTACTCCTTCTCTTATAGTCTTCAAAGTATCCAACCCTGCCAACACCTTGATTTTGGATATCCAATCTCCAGAACTGTGGGCTAATACATTTCTGTTGTTTAAGCCACCCAAGTTGTGGTACTTTGTTATGACACTCCTAGCAAATTAATAATACCAACTAATTATGGATTTACATAGACTTCATTCATTCATTCATTCTGGTGTTGAGTCTCTTCTGTGTTTTAGATACAGAGAATACAATAACCTTGATCTCAACAGATTTCTAGCTGCTTGATGAAGTGAGACCCATAAACTAAGAGTTTTAAAGGATAACTAGAAGAAGGATTGAGAAGTATTCAGTTCAAATATTTGGTATGTACTATGTACTAAGCAGGGTGATTTAGAGTTAAAAAGCATATGTAAAATTCAGCTTTGCTGCCCTACTTTTAAGGTTGAAGAACTATTTAATCTAGGTATTAGTTTCCTTATCTGTGAAATGGGAATAATGATATATTCTAATGTAATTTTTATAAATATTGAATGAGATAATGACATAACAAATGTAAAATGTTTACTTTAGTGCCTGTAACAGAACATAGAGAAGGTAGTACTACATGCTGCTTATGGAACATGTCATAATTGGAATGGTATGCAGAAAAATAATTGAGCTGGGGGCTGACCAAATAACCAACTAGAATTGGTGGTTTAGAATTCTATCTTGCTATTTATGCATAAGAGGCACAACTTGAGTTTTTACAAGGGGATCAGTAATAGTTCATTCAGAAATATCTGGTTAGACCTTCCTACTTGTTCACAAGGTCTTGGGGACCTCTAAGCCCTCTCCCACTTAAAAGGAATAGCTTGTTTGGGGACCTCCAAGAGGAATGAGAGTGCCTTAGATTTGATTATGACACTTCCATTTTAAGATGGGAAATGGAATTTGCATGGACGGTATCTTGATGATTTTCTGAGTTGTGACTTGGAAAACTAAACATGAAACTTGATGTTTAGAATCATTAAAATGATAAATTTTGAAGCTTTGGAAATTGTGAAGTTGTTAAAATTGCAAGCTTAAACACAGTGGGAAAAGACAGCTATTGTTTAAGAAACAGCTAAATAGAGTAATCTTGGAATACAATTCAAAAATCCTCTCTGGCATTTATTTCAAGAGCAATGGCAAAACAGAATTTTAGCTTTAGTGTGCAGAAGCTTTTGGACAATGGAGGTGCTGGAAATAGTTTTGGACAATGGAGGTACTAGAAATAGGTACCTTTCTATCCTTGACTTTGTTAAGATAGGAATATTTTTAAAGCATAAGTCCCAGTGGTTTCCTGCCAGAAAAATATAGTCATCAATGCCCCATGTCCTTTCTTCAAAGAAGATCCTTGTCTCTCTCCAGGCTATCTAGAACTGGGGCAGACTAGGGTCTTCAGGATCTGACGGCATCTTGTCCTTTATGACTTGGGATAACTAACAACATTCTGGCATAAGAGGAATGGCAATTTCCCCTATTTCCAAAAAAAACAATGTCCAAAACCAACCAACCAAACACATTTTTTTTAATGGTAGGACAAACCATTTTCATTTAAAAAAAAAAAAAGCAACAAAAACAATAGGACAAATCACTGACAATGGGAGTCAAAGAAGTTGTGTTATGATCTCGAGGAATATTTCACTTTCTTCATCTCCAGGTCCTCTTTAAAAAACCCATACCTGGAGTTGATTTTTTCCAGCTTTGGGATGTTCTTGACTGTACATGAAAAAATCCGGAAAATGGTAGAGTGATTTTATTTTCATAGAAAGAATAACATGCATGAAAATCTTTCCATAGAAGGTGGGATTTTTGAAACTGAGTATTTATTTCATGAGACAGAGTAAGACATTAAGAGAACTTTGTGTAAAATACCTGCCTAAGAGGAAGTACATGGGGCAGGAAGTGTGGAAGAAAGAACTGAAAACACAGATATGTCAAATTTCACTGAGCCATCAAGGGAAACTTATCAAATTCTGGTGAATAGAAATCTTTCTTCCTGTAAATAGTGCCCTGGTACTGATCTCATCTTGACTGAAGTTTAATATACTCTCTATATACCAGTTCTGGGGAATATTACCATGACTTTTGAACTATGAGTCAACTCTAGTTGAAAACTTTAGATAGAGTGATTTTGAATTGATTAAGTTAGCTTTTGAGTATGTCATGCCCTGAAAAGACTTGCAGTTACTCACTGGAAGATGACTTCCTTGCTGGTGCTGAGCTCCTGCAGTCCTTGTGTGAAGATAGCACTCTTTTGCAAGTCAGGAATCACCCTTTCATGTTGGAGTGTCTGGTTGGTGGTACACTAGAAAAGGATAAAACATGTAGTCATATCACTGACAAAAAAGATCCAAATACGCTTTCAGAACTATCCTTTCCTTGGCTTTACAGACTTCTTGAAACTCTGTATTTTGTAGAGACAGTATGAGAATAAATGAGTCTACTCAGGTATTTATATTTGACCCACTATTCATTTCCCTTAAAAGTTGAGTTCATTGGCTTTAGACTTCACTCTTACAATGGGGGAACCATGTTGACTTCCTGACAACCATAGGAATTTCATGCAGAAAAAACCCTCTCCACACTCTTAATAATACGAAAACTCCGTCTGGCCCACTGCACTCCCTGTCAGAAGTAGAACTTGTACATGTGTTTAAGAACCTGAGGCAAATTTATCATAAAGCTAATGAAGCTTAAGCTTTAGAACCTCAGTGTCTTGGGCTTAATTTTTACTTGTAATTATGTAGTATTTTGCTTAAAAAAGGCCCCCATAATTATGTAAACATAACGTTCTAGGAATTCTAGACCTCATTTCTGGCAAGAGCAAAGTCACTGGGGTAAAGAGGTGGATATTATTACCCCCAGTAATCCTCAGAGCTCATAATTCATGTTCATCTCTGAGAGTATTTACATGAAAGTTGAAAGAGAGTGAAGGCTTTTCAAAGTTTCTGCTGTGTTTACGATTCTGTGGACTTCCTTGCTGATCCTTCTCAATTGTGGATCAGTCTAGATCTGGAAATTCCCTCTGCAAGAGGACAGCTAAGGAAATAGAAACTTAGTGTTTTTCTTCTGCAGTTAACAGGGAAGATGGTTATTTTTCTAATTTTTGTGTGAGGTTCCAGAATATACATTTCTTCTATTATTACTGCCCTTTCATTTGCTAACATGGAAAGTATAAGATGAATACTCTTTTAAGAAAGCTTACTTTGAGTGGGAATGTGCTCAAAGGTAGCATCATTTAATTCATATTTTATTCATTCAGTTGTGAGGTGCCAAACTGACCAGTTTCTTTTTTAAAGGAAGCTAATGATTAATAGTAGCTTATTAAATTTGGAAACAACATAATCAACTACAGATTTTTAAAAAGTGGCTGTAATTTCCTATCTACCTTCAGATACATAAAATAGACAATATTGCTTTAATTTTTAAAGAAAATGTATTCTTTCTCAATTAAAAGTCTGTGAAAGCCAGGGAAGCTTTTAAATTATTTTAAAGACCACTTATGTGAAATTTGCAATACACTTTTAAAATATGTCACTATCACAGCTGCTGTCTGATAAAGCTCAGGCTCCAATCTGTGCTTCTCAGTAGTCTGTGAGACCATTGCTGTCAGGTGGCATCAGCTTCTTTGCAACATCCTCCTCCTGTGCGCCACAAGGGAATAAAGCCACATTTCCCTGGGAAGTGCCTATCAGTGACTCAGGAGAAGTCAAGTTCTTTCTCAGGAAGCTCTTCAAACTTTATACAAATACGTTTCCACTCCATTAGTGACCAGAAGATAGGTTTTAATTGTACTATGAATATTTGCAATGATCTAAGTGGACAAGTTGAGGATTAGAAATAAGACAAAAAAGGGGCCGGGGATGGTGACTTACATCTGTAATCCCAGCACTTTGGGAGGCCAAGGTGGGAGGATCACGAGGTCAGGAAATCGAGACCACCCGGGCTAACATGGTGAAACCCCGTCTCTACTAAAAATACAAAAAAATTAGCCCCGCTTGGCGGTGGGCACCTGTAGTCCCAGTTATTCAGGAGGCTGAGGCAGGAGAATGGCGTAAACCTGGAAGGCAGAGCTTGCAGCGAGCTGAGATGGTGCCACTACACTCCAGCCTGGGGGACAGAGCAAGACTCTGTCTCAAAAAAAAAAAAAAAAAAAAAGAAATAAGACAAAAAAGGCATTATTGGGAAATGGGGCGAACAGAAGGTTTGGGATAGAAGTAATGAAAGCCAAGAGCAGTGGGGGAGTTGGCGGAAAGGTGTAGAAGAAAGGTAGTTGATTCCTCCTTCTTAATCTCTGGTTCTCAATTCAATCAGACATCAAGTCCATTCTTTTACTTTCATCTATCTGCTTTCCTAGAGCCAAAACTGGAGGAAGAGGTCGCAGCACAACTTGAACTATACTAACCTATGCTTCAACATTAAACTCCTCAGGCATTGATTCTAATTAAGATAGCATTAACTGAGAATGAGAACAGTTAACTTTCATTCTTAGATGACTCTGAGTCAGTCCTCTGCGTGGCTCCACCTCTTAGGAGAAATTAATGATACCTTTCCATTTTTGCCTCATCAAAGAGTAGTGATATCTGCCCATTTTTACTTCACCAAATTTGGAGAGAAAGTCCAAACAGACATCAAAGAAAAACAGTATATTGATGCATTCCCAACATTACAGATATTTCCTAAAATTGTTTTTTATTTCTCTTCATAAAATTGTTTTTAATTATTAAAAAATAGGATATTTTATTACATGCATTTGAAGCAAAGGGATAAAAACATGCTTTTGAAGTCAGGATGTCAACCTAGATGTGAAGAACACATATGTTGACACCGAAGTTAAAAAGACCCCACAAAAATGACAAGTGATGAAGAAAAAGCACTATTACAGCAGATCTTGACCTTTTGAGAATATGATCAGCCTGTCAGCACTAATGGTTTTCTATGCTCATAGCAAAAAGCTATGAGTGCCTACATTTGGGATGGAGGTCAGATGATATCTCAATATAAAAATAATGAAATGGTACCCTGTCACACACACGCAAAAATAATTCTCCAATTTCCTCTTCTTTTTCATCCTTTCTTTGCAACAGAGATGTACACATGTTTGCATAATATGAATATGCACAATGAGCCTGACTCTGTTTCCTTCCACCATCCCAACCAATCCAGTTCTAAAGAGGACTCTTATTAATATCTCTTAAAGGTATTATGGTACTCAGAGTAGTTATTAGGACCAAAGGATTTTTTTAAAGAGTTCTCAAAACAGGATAAGGAGTCAGGAAATGGAATCAATTGATCTATTTAATACTCTTATTGTGCACTTGAAGCTTTAGAGACTCAAAAGAATCTCTTATGGCTATATTTCACTCCCAAATCTCCAAACACAGACATTTCTCTTTTGACCTAAAAATTTTGTCTCCTCATCTAGCTCTCTTGAATTTATTAAAAAGGATCATAGTTTTTTAGAAAGGTCCAGCAATATTATGTTTTCTTGACTATCTGAGTTTTTATTAATGGATCCTCATAATCAAACTGACAGGAACTCAGGAGAATAGCATCTTGATTTATGCAAGAAATGTGTGAGACATAGGAGGAAGGCCACCTCAACGGTCCTTTTAATCCTTGGCAAGAATTGACTATGGTTATGGTTTTAAGGATAGTAGTAGACAGAAAGTTAAAGGTGAGGTGAATTTCTCCTGGAAGTGAGAAAAAAAAAAAAAAAAAAAAAAAAAGATTCCAAGTACTCCACTGATACCTAAGAGTGAATAATAATAATAATATGGGAAATAAGAATTACAACAGAGACAAACTACAAATAGGATGGCCTATTAATCTTCAGGAACCATAAGCAAATCAGATGCTATGACCAGGTGTCTGGATGTGAGGAAATTCTAGGTGAATTGAACCAGTTACCTTAACAGGTGGAGAATCAACTGGTTCACGCAAAAACAGACAGACGAACAAACAAATAAAAAACCTACTTACTGTCAAATTGATCCATCAAGCAAGAGATAGAAATCGATTGTGAATTTGACCTGAATCAAGAAATTTTTCCATAGGCTTTTTGCTTATATGTTAAGTGTTGTAATAGCTATAGACTATATCAAAACTGTTTAAGGCTAAAGTTTCAATTTGTGTTTTTTCCTTGTTTTTCCTCACTCCATCAATTCTACACTTATTGTACCTGTGATATCATAGATCTTATTGAAAAATCAGCCGGGCTTTGTGGCTCATGCCTGTAATCTCAGGATTTTGGGAGGCTGAGGTGGGTGGATCACTTGAGGTCAGGAATTTGAGATCAGCCTGCCAACATGGCAAAACCCTGTCCCTACTAAAAATACAAAAATTAGCCAAGCATGGATTACATGCCTGTAATCCCAGCTACTTGGGAGGCTGAGGCAGGAGAATCGGTTTAACCCAGGGAATTGAGGTTGCAGTGAGCCGAAATCACACCACTGCGCTCCAATCTGGGTGACAGAGTGAGACTCTGTCAAAAAAAAAAAAAAAAAAAAAAAAGAAAGAAAGAAAAAAGAAAAAGAAAAATCATTACCAATGCCTCCTGAACTGCCGCCCCCCACCCCAAATATTCTGTATGGAAGAAATTAAGAGCGATTTTTTAAAAATTGCTCCTGTTGTGACACAGCCTCCCAAGGCAGGGGCAGCACTGTACAAGGACAAGGAGGGTGAAAGAAAGTTCAATCAGGTCACTAAACTCTGAAAAGACACTATTTCGGGTCTTAGAAGTCTCTCCAGGGATTCTTCATCTTCATCTTGCATTAAGTCAAAGATTTCCATTTAAATTTTATATCTCAATGGATAAACTCCATATTAATCGCCTCCGTGGGTCATGTTCTTCGTGGCATTTCTTTTATTCCCAGTCATTTGACATTTCCTCCTCGGGGTAGCATGACATACATGAGCTGTCTCAGAATATCTTGAATAAATATTCACCATAATCATTTCAGAGAGGCAATGGTAAGTCATTGGCACAAAGGGGTATCTGAATTTTCTTGAGTTTAAGAAGTTTTTCTTCATAGCCTAGCAGATAACTGGGAGTCAGGCATTCATTTCCTTCCTGCTCTGTTTTGCCACTGGGGAAATATGCATTGTTTTACCTCAGTGATTTCATATGCAAAATGGGAATAATTATACTTTTTCTTTGGCTCACTGGAGGGTTAAGAGGATTAATGTGTTTTCTTTTATTTAGAAAATGCACGTACTTCATGAATGAAATATGCTTTAAGTGGGAGTTATGATTAGGATTATTATCATCAATAAGGATTTAAATATGTTCTTTGTCAAATAGAATCCTAAAAGTTAAAATTCAAGCTAATAAATTAAAACAGGCTTGAGGGGATATGAACTTGAATGTCTGTCAATGACAATTGGATGCAGTGAGTAATCCAATTTACTTCAGGAAATATGTAGCTGTGGCAGGGGTGAGAAGTAGGCATGAGGCTGGAAGACTAACAAAGGGAGTATATAGATATTCATTAATTCCTCCAGGAAATAGTAGGAGGGAAAGGAGGGGTTGGAAGTGAGGAGAGACAGGAACTGTAAAAGGATAAAATAAAGAGAAATCCCTGAAAAGTAAAATGATTCCGAGAAACTGGCAAAATTTACAAAGCACAGACTTGGATGCTCAAGAAACGTCAGCCGACTGACAGACACAAAAAAGATTCAAGGAGAAATCAAGGGTTTGGGGAGAAATAAAAAAGAGACACTCAAATGATTCCATAATTAGAACTAAAGTTTTACTTAGGAAAAAAGTATGGTGGAAAAAGCATAAAATTGGGAGAAACCACTTAAATTGCCTCTGAATTTTATACACCCAATTCAATGTAGTTGTCTAGAGAACAGAACTGAGATGCTCAAGAGACTGGGGGCACTATCCTCTGAAGATAGATTGGAAAGCTTGGACTCTTTCATCTAGAAAGAAGGAAGCAGAGCAGATATATGCCTGAAGTCACTCATGTCACCGATGGTTTCTATTGAGAAAGTACAAGGCTGTTTTCTGAATCCCACAGTGCTGATTGAAGAGAACTCCCCTTGAAGCCTGGAAGAGGAAGACACATTTAGAGAGGTCAATAATCCAATAGGTGATAATAACTAAGATGTAAATTGATTTAAAAAGAAAAGTTATATTCAGATATGGAGTCCTGATTTTGGTATTAAGGTAGACAGATGCTGTTCTGCATCAACATCTCCCGTAGAGCTTCGATTAGAGATAGACCTATAACCTAGATGCACCAAGAATATCACTCTTTGTAGATATCCACATGTCTTTATATTCCAGCTGGAAATGGCAATTTTATGTTTCACCACCTTTTAATATGAGGGAATGAAAAGGTCAATACTCTTCTTGTTAATGCAACAAGTTCTATTCATGTATGATTCCATGCTCATGGACCAGAAAAGGTAGGCAAGGTATGGGAAGGGGAACATCAGTTTACACTCCCTGTGTACTCCAGGGGTACGGAGATTGTAGTAAGAGTGTTTAAGGTAGTATTCAGCAGCTGCTGTCCTCCACAGGGTCACAACTTAAACTTAGATAGGCCTGAATTAACGTCACAGTTACATCAACTTCTATTTCATTGGAAATAACACTCAGAGGCCAATTGTTCAAGGTTACCTTGATAGATGGGAGGTCTCTGAAATTCCTGTGTGGACTTTGTTGACAAAACTGCGTGTTGCACATGACAATAGTGATGTGACTATTGAGTACTATTAATTTCCAGACAACAATATGTAGAAATTGTCCCGCCTTTGATAGACCTAACAACCTGGGACAGTGGGTTTTGTCTCTAGCTTAAAATTTTCTCTAGCTTAGCATTAGAATCATCTTGGAAGTTAAAAATTTAATAACCACACTATGAGTCTCACCTATGCCCACCCCCAATACGCAGACACATGAAGATTCAGTTTATTTTCTTGGGCATGAGTGTTTTTGAAAAGCTCTCAGAATTTTTTAATGTTCACGCAGAGTTAAGGACCATTAATGAAGAGAAAAGACTGATACTGAATACATGTAATAGAAAGATGATGACTATTATGATAAGGAAGTATGCTGGGCATGGTGGCATGCACCTGTAACCCCCGCTACTCAGAAAGCTGGGGCAGAAGGATTGCTTGAGCCCAGGAGTTCAAGGTTATAGTGTGTCATGACTGCACCTGTGAAAAGACACTGCACTCCAGTCTGGGCAACAAAGTAAGCCCTCATCTCTTACAAAAAAAAAAAAAAAAAAGAAGAAGAAAAAGAAGTATCCATGGTACAATGGATGTTCAAAATCTCATGGACAGCATTTATCTAGAGTAGCTGCAAATGTTTTAGGATTTGCAGAGTAAACATGACAGGTATGAAGGTTACTTTTATTTTATTGAGGATTTTACTACTAAGATTACATTTAGTTACAAAATTCACTGTAATTGCTTTGCCTAAAAAGATTAGCATTAAGGGAGTCAATGGATGATATGTATAGATTTTCTCTGAAAATTCTCTGGATCTAGATTAATATGGACTTGCTTCACATAGATATATTAGGGCAGAGAAAAATTTAATAAAACACACTCCTACTAGGGTAAGAGAAGAAAGTTTCTATTCATATGCACTGTGTTAAAAAACAAAATCAACAAAATCTAGAGTATAGAAAATTAAGTCAACTTGAATCCTGAAATGCTGCTGTGAGAAACTAATAATTAGTCATCAATATAACCACATGTCAACAATCCACAACTGGATTGAGGATAAGCATCAGACTTAACATATTCCAGTTAGTTGCAGGTTGCATGAGACATCGTTTTCAGACAGCATTATCACACAGCAATGCCTGAAGTTCCACTTTGGCAGAGGTACTTTAAATAACAAAAGACTCTCAAACATATTGTTCTTTCTTTATAATAGTGCTTGCCTGTGTATGGACCTACTCTTTCTTAAATCATATGGGTCACATAGACCATTATTTAAACTGTAGCTATGGGCAGGATGCTAAATGAATGACAACTCAACCTGAGGTCATGGGTTATCAAAGTCATATCTAATTGCACACATGTGCAATTTTCTCCTTCTTAAAGTCCCTCGTTTTTAATGGCACATTTTAGGGTAGTTTTCAGCAGCAGAATTCCTTGTTTATTAGTAAATTATGGGCTTTCTCCTTAGTATCTAAAAACAATGTTACCAGTTCTATACTCCAGGAAGCATGGAAGTTAGAAAGCAGTACTTCACAGCAGACAGGCCCATTTGTTTTTGTAATTCCAATCAATGTAAAGAAACATCATCTCAAAACATATTTTTAACAGTGACTTTTGGGCCTCTAGCACATTTTTCACAATTATTATCTGATGCAAACATATCAAGATAAAAAAAAGTAAATTTTAATTTAACTTCCTTTAACTAGATCTTGAATGTAACCAGAGGTGTTTGTGCACTCCATTCATTAAAAACAGAGGTCTCCACTGACCTGGGAGCTCTAGGGATAGATATCATCAATATTGGAAGAATTCTCAGCTTACAGTGGAAAGTACTGGAAAATTAACTGAGAAGCAACTGCCGACACGCAAGTGTTCTGTGATAACAGGTGCCTCTTTGTGTAGGAAAAGAGACACAAACTGACCCTATAAGGGCAAGGGTTGGGGGCAGAGTGCCCAGCTTGCAGGTCTTTCAGAAGGCAGAGGCGCGAGGTCGCTCAGGGAAGAAATTGCAGATCACTTCCTTTGTTGTTTATGCCTAAAATAGCTTCTTGTGACCTTCTAAAACTCAAGGGGATACAATTTAAGCCCCACATGGAAGTGTCCAATATATTGGCATTGTTAGATAATGTACTCAGTGGGTAAAATAGCGAAGCATTCTCTTTAAGCAAGCACTCAGCACTCATGTGTCTCCTGTCACTAGATACACTCAGCTACATGCCTGTATTTTAATCAGAGATTTACATACAACCGAAGATTGCAGATGGTCTTAGGTTCTTATCATATTCTCCCAAGAAATGTTAGCAGGCTTTAAAAATCTGGGGTTTGTGTCTTTTGGCAAAACATAGAGATAAACGCTTTTCATGTTTGTTAATTACATATAGTTTTATCTCAGGAAGGCACTCTTCCTTTGTGGCATCTCAGCGAGAAACCGACAGTGTCTACTTCTCTTATGAGTAGAATGCTTTCCATTGTTACAAGGTTTATAATTACATGTTTGTGACTTCATCCCCAATAGCCTCACCCCATGAATACAGATAACATCTTACAAAAGGGGAGGCTGGGAACGACTCAGACAGACAGGGTGGGAGGAGAGGGAGGCTGATGTGCCCAGTGACCATCTCCTAGAGAGGCTCTGGGACAACCAGTGGGGGAACTTGGCCCTTCAGGTCTCTGGAGCGGCCTATAGTCTGAAACACTGTCCTTCTGTTTCATGAGCTGTGAAGCACCCTTGGGAAGATGAAGAAATACTCAACCTATAGGTTGACATTTTATTTATATCACATCTCTTGTTGAATCGTTCTGAAGAACCCGAGGTGGCCGTGGCATTCCTTCTCTTTATTCACTTGGTTACAGTTTAAAATTTGAATAGCTGTTTATGCTGGAAGGCTGAACACCCAATCAGTAGTCTTTGAATTGAAGCTGTATTGTTCACTCATGAAAATGCCTGTTTCATCTGTCAGCTCTCTTTTATAGTGAGCCTAATAATTTATGCTTGCTAAAGATGTTTTCTGACCTGTGATTCCATTGCCAGTTAGGAAAGGGCTTTGGCAGCATTCACACTTCCTTTCGTAATAGGGGGCCAGTAAGGTACAATTTAGTGAAATTACTGCTCCAGTGCACTAATGGTACCCAGACCCAGACTGGGGGAGGGCAGAGGGATGGGATGAGGGACCCTAGCCTTTAAAGAGGGCACTAGTCTCCACAGAAAGATATCCTGGAAAGAGGCCTCTTTGGGAGCCGTCTCCCTCCCTGAGGTCTGCATAACCCTGATGACTGAAAGAGTTAACTCACCCATAAATATGCCACAGGGCACTACATGGGACAATATAGAGTTTCCACTAACACAAATAAAAAGAGATCATTTTTACCTAGGAAGGTTATATCATCTCTTTGAATTTATCTTTTTTTAAAAAGGTATTGTGATTCTATTTGAGTGATCCATTTTTAGAAAAAAAAAAAAAAAAAAGCGCAATAAAAGTCCTTTGTGTCATTCGTAAGAGATTTATTTATATGTGGTTGAACTATGTATTCTTTATCTTATTACTGTTGAAAGCATATTAAGTGGGAGTTCTTTAAATGGGTCATCCTGCATTATAATTATAATCTTTTCAGGTCTTTAATTTGCAAGTTGTTGGCAGACCTGTCCTGAAGAGAACTTTTCTAATTGCAAATGGAACTATTCTCCAAGTAAGGTACATTTTTTTTCTTTTTTTGATTCTCTCATAATATTTCATTTTTATTTCTCATAAAGCATTTACCTTATCCTCCATAAAAATCATTTGTGTACCTGTTTTATACTCTACCAGTTTTGTCAGTGTCTTGAGGTTGGTGACTTCATCTTAATTTATTTCGTATTTATTACAGCCTCTATCTCAAAGGTATTCTTTTAGGAGAGATTTAATGAATATCGGTGAATTGATTTCAAGAATATTTTTAGCACAACATCTTTAACTGAAATAGACTATCTCTCTACATATTCTAATTTCAGAAATAGACCTGAATATACAATGAACTTGATGAGTCCCGTCAGAAAGCAGATTTTACCAGACATAACATTTAATAAAATGAGTAAATAAAAATTGTAAATAAACTCTTCAAAGAAGAAATTTCAAGAGATTTTTGGATGATGTTTAAAAAATTTAAATAAATCTTTTAAATAAAGATGTTTTAAAAGTTGATCCTTACTGACTTTCAGCTTTAATAGATATGGCAACAGAAATGCTGAAACACCTCTCTAGAAGCTGAAGGGTTATGGGTGTGATATGGATATTACAAATAAAGCTTCCCAAGTATTCTCAGATGATAATAACTGACGATGTTACAGCACTTTGAAGTTCACAAAGGGTTTTCATATTGAGGTAGACATTAATAATCCCTTCCCATGAATAGTTTCAAAAAGGTTCCGTGACTTGCTTGGGGTCATTAAATGAGCACGGAATAGAGCTAGAGTGAAGTGTGAGACTTGGACTGTGAGAGACACCTCTCCACAGTTCTGCCTGCTGCCTCTTTTTTGTCTTTCAAGTTCTGCCTCCTTTTCTAAGTAAATAGGTGAAAGATGGCGTTTGCCATCTTGTTTAACTATAGACTTCTGCTTTACAAAGACATAGGATTTCAGAGCTAAAAGAAACTGTAAAGCCCACACAAAACACAAACATTTTTATTTCACAATTAAGGAAAGGAGAACCTTTATTTTATTACGTTTATTGTTGTTAATAATAGTAGGCTATAGATGTATTAAGTTTGTTAGAGTCTAGTTCCTTAATCAAGAGTTTTGTGGCATAGATATTTTTTCTATTCTAACAATAAAGAGACAGGGTGCAGAAAGGACCGGTGATTTTCTCAACATCACATTTAGAAAAAGACAAAACACATCTGTTGTACCCCAAACCAAGTCTCTTAATACTTATGCCATGATGTACCTTTACTACAGTTAACAGTAATAGCAGAATTAGATATTATGATAGATTATATTCTTTACTAATGCTTTTGCTAAGCAATTGATAAAAATGCACAAAGCTCCTTGCTCCTATCTTCACATCTCTGTCTCTAATTGCACCTTTTCTTGAAGTGTTCTATAGGAGCAATGGACATTAAAAATTTGTTTTAATTTTGTGATTGTTTTAATGCAAAGTTTTGGTCTACATTACTTTGGACTTGTACCTTGCTGAGTGTTCCCTCTTATTTTTACAAACCAAGTCCAAAAGTCCATTTACACTCGAACACGCTTTATGGAAAGTGAGAAATAAGTCATGAAACTAGAGAGTGTTCAGAGAAAAGCCACTGAAATGATGAGAGACTTGAAAGGTGCTTTCTGAAGGCAGATCAACTAAAAGACAACTTCAGTCTAGAACGATGAAGGCTCTACAAATGCATGACATCTTGATCCAAGTTCAAAAGTTGTAATGTAACATTTTTAGGGTTAGTACAGATAGATTCCCTAAGCCTCAGCACTCCCTCTAAGGGACTTTTAAAAAGACTCTATATATAGCATATATACTTCTCCACAACATATCCCCTCCTCCATGATAGTTGCAGACACTTTTGTAGCCTCCTTGTCCACCTTTGTATTTCCACTGGTTTTTGCATTGTACTATTCACTAGATAAATTCTTAGTAAATTTTTATTTAGTTGAACTGAATTACAATTTTCAGATACATACAACGCATGGTTTTGCAAAGTGGCCAGTATAGCTACAAATCTTGTTACTCCCAGAAGTGATGATAGACTTAAATTCTCAGCAGATTCATGAAACCTCTAGGTTAAATTCTGGTATACCTATAATTGACTTTTAAGGAATTTGACATATCTGCATAAATAAATTACTTCTGGAGGTGTGAACTTGAATGACAATAGAACACCTATTTGTTTTGGTGTTTCATAGAATACCTCTAGGATATTCAACTGTGGATGATCCTTGGTTTGGTTTAATATGATATTATCCTTCCTTATGTTTTTACAAGTTGTACTGAATATGTGTGGAAACATCATCTATCAATTTCTTTCAAAAGTCCTGCTAGGTTGTAGTCATTATGAAATATTATCATGATTCTTATTCTAGCTGCTATTATTTTTATTAACCTCAGTAGTTTATTTGGTTCTTTGGTCAGATGAGGACTTGAGAAAGCTAATGTGTTAACACACTTTTAACTCATTGTTAGCAGTGGGAACTTGGGAATTTGTCTTTGCTTCCTACCTAGTATCACACTGTTCCTCAACTAAACTCCTTGGCTATCCTCTCAAGGCCTTCTAACAAGGCCCCGCCTAGGCCACTGACATAGAGGGATCCGAAGCAAGTCTCAAAGAACAGCTTGTGGATGGTTTCAGATTATGACATGTGATCATTGAAAACTCTTGTTACCTATCCTTACCTTTTTTTTTTTTTTTTCATTCCTCTCACCTTAACCTCCTATAGAGATGTAAGCACCACAGCTACTAATAAAACAATTTGACTTTCAGTAACAGTTGGGAACCTCCATCTGGTGTAAATATGTAGAGGGACGCCCTTGGTGCTAGTTAGCAGAAAATGTGGGAAGCAGGAACAAATTCCTCTTCATAAACAACCTGCACTGTGATGAGCTTCTCATTCATTATAAGTTATGGTAGTTAAAAGTCCCTCAAATTTAGGCATAATCGAAGAATAGATGATTTTGGCTCCTTGTGAACCACAACTCTTCTGTTGAGAAGCAGCCACTGGTGCAAATGTGCATTGTGCAAATAATTCTTCCTACACTGAATTTAACGAGATAACACAATCCCAGTTGGAGTTTTTGCACAGAATAAAGATATATATTGAATGAATGCATGAAAGATGACCAAAGATAGTTTGATTATGTCTAGGTGAACTGGTAAACGGTAGATGATATCAGGGATATGTTTTCTCTTCACATCTAAAAGATGTTGGTGGATGTTGTGGGTAAAGGTAAGTGGAGAGTAGCGATTCTTCAAGGGTGAAAGTGAGAATTCCCCTTGCTTACATGTATCATCTTTTTATTTTCCTACTCAACAACTATGTTAGTTAAGACAGGGGAAGGTAAGTTTGGGATAGCTTCTGTAAATCTTATATAATCTGGGAAAATCTAAAGACCATAGTTTAGGGTGTGGTGCTCTCCTAGTTGAAATGATGTTTTGTAAAACGTAATCATTAATTTTTATTTTTATGCTATTTCTTTCATTCTTGTGTCTATAGGCTAGGCAGTGCACCATGCTTTTCTGTGGAACAGACATCACCTCTCCATAAACAGAATCCTTTGCCTATCCCTCTTTGGTTAGCTATTTGATGAAAAGATTACAGAATCAGGCTGTATCTGAGACCTATTTTGTAGCCTACATATATTTACATAAATTCTTTGAAAAGTAAATAAAAAGAACCAAATGAATAAAATGGTGAAGACATGTGAGATCTAAAGCAGTTACTTATTTGAAGGGTAGAAAAAGACAGTCTTGTATCATTACAATTAAACTGAGTACACCGGTTCATTTACTATTTTCGGTGAATTTTAATTGAGTTGTGTCTCATTTTTATAAATGTTGTCAATCTTCATTTTCTCTGTCTCCCATGAACCAACTTAAACACACATGCATGCAGATTCACATACGGGCATGTTTTGGGAGAGTGCTGACTATGGATATACCCTGACACCAACTTACACACAGTGACACATAATGCTATAAACACTAAAACATCCAACCTTGATAGAACACTCTGAACAAAAAAAAAAAAAAAAGTCTTCTTTTTAATGCATTTATTTTATGGACACAAAAGCTCAGCTAGTAATCAGTTTTGATAACTTTAGATGTCTGTTTCCCTGATGTAATGACTAGACTGAGGCAATAACAATACTTCATTATGCTATTCAAAGTGTATGGCAGGATTCAGTCAGAGCTAGACTCAAAACCTGGCCCACAGCTGAAAGCAGAGATGATGCATTAATCCACAGTAACACCCTCTCCCCTACTGCTCCCCTCAGCATTCAGCCACTAATAATGGATATCATTTTTCTTCATAAAACTGGTGGTACTTGAATCAAGCACATGACAGTTAAGGTTTGTTTAGTCTTTCAAGCAGGTGATTACAGGATTGAACTTCCCAAGTGAGAAGCCAGTGGAATACAAATAGTTAAGAACACGTTTAAAGGGGGAAAAATTGTCCAGCCCCATCTGTCAAACTGTGCGTATGACATCATCAGATATTCTGCACTTGTTTGCAGCTATTCAGGCCGGCCCGCCCCGCAGTCTATGCTTTGTGTTCCAGTTTCCTTTACAGGGCCAGCGGGCTGGAAAATTACCACATGCTGTCACAGTTAGCTCAGCCAGGTCTTGTTATCATTGTTTCCAAGAAATCCATTCATTCCGTTATTTTACATATTGGGCAGACGTCCTGCCACTGAGGCTTGGGCTGCAGTAACTTGAAGGGCCAAACGTTAATGGGCCTCTATTGTTGGTAGAATGGCAGTGCAATACGTGGGAAAAAATACCCAGACAGCTCCCTGACACTGGTTTAGGACCTCTAGACTTAGGGGGTAGCCTGTGAAGATCTTTTATGTAAACAAGCCTTCAATAAACAATGAATATCTCCTGTGTCAATATTCATAACCCATCAATAAAAAAAATTATAAATCTTCAACTAGAAAGAAGCCCAAATGTATTATGGATGATGGAGCTTTTCCTTAAAATAATCTATAGAATGTGGACAAGTCTCCTTCTACACACTGCTAATTTATAGAGGGGGAGGGCAACATTGCTGAGGCTTTGAGGAAAGAAAAGCATTTGATTTGGGGCTAGCTGTATTCTCATTGCAGTGGATAATACGGTGTGTAAGTTTTGTGGCTTCCACCACTACAGACTGAAATAAAGACAAGGGCCTAGGTGACACATTACATCTTCACCATGCTGGCAATTGAAAGAAAGTTAATGAAAACATTAGAAAAGTTGTCTAGATAAAGCTTAACTTTAGGATGGGTTATGTTATCTTGATTAATTAGAGCATAAATAAGAATGAAATTTAAAAACTGTAGTGATACCGATATAGGAAAATCCATTCTTTATGGAAGATATATAGTGAAGCTGCAGTTTTTGTTTTTCTTTTAATGGAATATTTTCTCTTCCTTGTTTCAAGATAAATCTGATCTTTTGATTATACAGTGTGTTGGAAAGGGATCACAAAGTGTTATGGATCTTCTAATTTTTATTACTGGCCCCAGAAACTCTTCCACCTGACTTTCTTCACCTTAGACAACAGGAGACTTGATAACTAGACCTGGCTGCTCAAAATGGAACAGCATATGGTAGTTAGTTAAATCCATTGGCACTTAGAAAACTGTAATTCAAGTTCTTATCGTTTTAAACATTCTCATGATTAGCTCAGCTGTTACTTCAGCTAATTTATTTTATTGATTCTGCACAGAGCTCTAAATGGCCCTGTGGAAGTTAATATTAGAATACTTCTTATCCCAAATCATTTGAAGAATTAGAACATGGGGTTGAGGCCTTGGAGTGGAGGACTGAAAGAGAAGGAGATGGGAATAGTCTGGTTCTCACAAACACAATCTGTACCATATTTAAGATAAAATATAGTGCATTAAAAAGTTGCTCTATCCCAAAGTCAGTTTTGTCACTTTGCCTTCTTTAGAAAACATATTTTAATTTCAACTAAGATCATCTTTGTGTCTGGCAGCTAATTTTAAGTGGTTCCCCTTTTCAGCTGACATTAAGAGCCAATTGAGATAAATTTATTTTTCTATAAAGTAATATATGTCAGGATGAGATTTCCTACGCCAAGCCCTTCAGGCAATCATAATCATTTTGTAAACTGTTGATAATATCATCTTTGAGAAAAAAAGGTTTCTTCAGTGTATAAAATGTTGCATTAGGATAAATATTAAAATGTGGCAGTCCATTCGAATGTAATATTTTAGAGAATCTTACAGAATTTTGAAATCGGTATTTTTTTTTTAAAGTAAGTAACATCCTTTACAATCTATTGTTTTTTGTTGTTGTTGTTGTTTTTGTTTTTAAACATTTCTTTCTGCTCTCAACTTGATTCTTTTGCCAGGCTTCTGCAAGAAACAAGTTTTGATAAAGAAGTCTACTTTGACTTCAAAGTTATAATAGGTACATTATTTATGACACCCCAAAGTAACATCCTTATTCCCACATTGAAAGAGAGCTTTTGGTTTAACCCAAAATTATTTTATAAAGTAGATTATTGAATGATATATCATCACATTTAAGAAGTGCAGCAGTTTTTTAGTAAACACTAAAGAACTGTTCCCTTAACTTATGAAACGCCCTACATTTATCGCCACAAAATATATGTCAAGCTGTATTGTTTAGCAATAAATTCAAAGCAAAACAAAATTATGCTTTCAAATTCTTTAGAGACCTCACATTAATAGTAACTTTCCCATGAAAGCAATTTATGGAAACAAATATTATTAATAGTGGCTCTTCTTATACAAAAATCTAAATGACTACAGCTATCTAGGCCCGTACTAAATAAAAAAGATCTCAACTCTGCTAATTAATATTCATAATTGTTTAGAATGGATTTAAAAAATTTCATGCAGTATATTACTTACCTGGGAGAAATATTTTCCACTTACATAGTCAGTTCAGCAGTGATGTTCTCAAGCCTAATTTCTCTTTCTTTGTCAGCACCTGGTTCCTATAAAGAAACTATTTCCAAGAAATCACACCAAAATAACTTAAACTGGTTTTTTTTTTCCAGAGAAGCCTTCATATCACATTAGAAACTTTTGATAATATTAACAATTTTCTTTCATTCTACATTAGAATCATATAATTTTAGAATTTGAGTTGCCTAACAAGATATGACTATGTAATCATTCCAGCAATTTTCATATCATATTAGTGAAAACAAATACTAATATAATAGGATGCTAACATGAAAACCTCTAATAGAACATGACAAAACTTTTCATATTTTATTTATGCATTCTGGGTGTTGTTCTCCATTTCAACATTTTCCACTTCAGTTTATGGGAAAGTAGCATGGGTTTGCATGTTTTTGAATATCAATTAAGTGATATCGTAATATAATAGTAATGCAAAAGTTAACTGCTATCATTTTGCTATATAGAAGGAATACATTTCTTTGGGTCATCAAATCTTTATTTGAAAGATAATGCTTTCATTGGTTTTGTTATTTATTTCAATTTAGTTTAGAAACTGAACTATTTGTAAAAAAAAAAATAAGAAACTCTTTGTAGTTGAGTATGAAGCCTCAATGAGTTGAAGAAATAATGCAATTATCTTGGTAATTCACTGCCTCTCTCCTACTCCAAGTGTGTAGATAATAGAGATAAAGGTGAACTTTTGCCTTGAGTTATGCAGGCAATTGCTTCCATTTTATACTGAGATTCTCTGTCACTACATATAGTACATTCATCCAAAGACTCTCTCTTTCAACCCAGTTCATTTGAGCAATGTTGCTAGCAATGTTCAGCGAGAAAACAAACTAGAAGAAAATAGTCATTTGTCTCATCCTGAAGTCTACCAATAGAAATGAAGAGTGAAGACATTGACAAAGGGTTCTTTTGGAACCATCTCACTTCTATCAATAATTGTGCTAGGTTTAAATACATCCTCCTCCGAGGCAAGAAAATATTTTGTCCTGGCAAAATGCTTTGATCTTTTCAAAATTACTTTGCACACTTGAGATACCAGAAGTACTCAGCAGGCATACTAAAAGAAAGAGAATTAACGCTACAGTGTTTAGCAGAAAAACACAACCCTTCCACCCCCATGTGTGTATATGGTGATGTGTAAAATCAAACAGGAAGAACTCTGGCTACCTAAGCACTTGAAACTTTTCTTTTCTACCATATACCACACCATCGTGCAACAAAGACATAGTTCACACATTTTAGTAAACAGAAGTCACACAAAGTCAAAATTACCTTTGAGAAATCTTATAAGAAGGCACAATATTGAAGGGTGTACTTCTTTGTTCTGTCTTTAATAAATCTGACACAACCTCTTTGTCTTCCAGACTGCTGTGAATTCAGTTGAAGATAAGGTGAAGACAGTAGCTTACGTTTAGTTGTCATACCTTAAAAACACTCAATCATTCAGTGGTGAGATGTTCACATGAGTCGCAGGTGGTAACTGAGATTTCATATTTTCTGGATCAAGTTTACCTCAGGATGTGTTATCAGTGAGAATAATAGTGGGCATAATTTAAAGTTCTTATATTTCTCTTTCTTTTCCTCTCCACCAACCCCTCTTCCTTTTCTTCTTTCTCTCTCTTTTTTTTTTTTTCTGGTCTGAATGAATATAGTTGACAATGAGTAAGTATGTCTATAACTGTCTCCACTATAATTTCTCAACTACTTTCTGTCTCCCCTACTAATGTAGACTCCCTCAGCACCAGGAGCAGATGTATGTTGCTCACTGTTGTTTCTCAGCACCCAGTTCAATATCTGGCATGAATCAGGCATTAAGAAAATATGTGTTTAATAAATAAAACAATCAACTTTATGCTAGTTGACTTCTGCACACTTAACCTAAAAACAGAAGCTAAAGATATTTCACACCACAGATGCAAGCAATGTAGGATACCCTTGGAACCATTGATAATGGAGGTCTGGTGAGTATAGCTCCAGTCCTGGCATTGAGAGGGGCTGGACTGAGCAACAAATTCACCAACTCCTTTACAGGGTGAGTTTTAAGACCTGCTGTGAAATGAGGAATTACCGAAGTTGTGGTGAGAAATTTGCATGCACCTAGTTTGTGGCAAAGAGTATATTAACCTCCTTCCACAGAACCCTGTCGGGTTCCCACACTCCAAGGTGCTATTTTAATATACGCTCCTCTGTCCTGACAAATAACTACATGGCTGCAGTAAGGCAGGAAGGGAGGTACTGGACCTAGATCTCCAAGATATCATTTGAGTGTATGACAGATTTCTTCTTTTCAAACAGTTTTCATGGGAATATATTTGGATAAAGTACTCTATAGGGTGATAAGACATCAACCCTAAGATGCTGCCTTTCTACCCGTTTGAGCTAGCTGACTCATCCCCAAATGTATCTCTCTATTATAGGATATGACCTTGCATAGGAGACATGACTTATGCATGTTTAGAATTAACAGTGAAATGTTACCAAATGGGCTTTTCTTTGTGATGGGCTTCCAGCTATAACCAGAGAGACAATGTAGAAATGGAAGGAAAATGAGAAGTGTTGGGCTCATCAATATGTAAATCTTTTAAACAGCATGTAAATGATTAGCATGTAATGCACTTGGTTTCCTACAGAAAATAATTTTCTTTTCTTTCAGTGATGGCAATACATCTCAGGGAACCAACAGCACCATAGCAGGCTAAAGGTTTCTGCTTTTCACATTCTGGGGAGAGCCATGGTAACCTGCCCCTGCCTTCTACCTTGTCTCTGTGTGTGGCATCCTGGAGCCCTGTTTCCACCAACATCTTGATTGTGGCAGATCTGAGAAACTCTACATTATACACAAATGTTCTCTGGCCCCTGAGATTATCGTGGTGCACTGGGAGAGGGTAAGGGGTGATGATTCAGGAAGCCAGAGAGGCTTGTGGCCGAATGTCTTCATTTTGCTGGAACGTCATGAAAAACTTCCTGATCAGGGTGTCCATATGTATAGAGTTGTAGCAAGTATACATGTGTGAGGAGGAAGTAATTCTCTTTCAAAAGATCAAGGAAAGGGAGGCAGAAAAATGAAGTAATTAGGAGTGCAAAGAGAGATTAAGCTACATTTATACTTTAGTGTTCTCGTTTCATACCTGTATGACTTTGGGCAAGGTACTTACCCCTCTCATTCTTGGTTATCTCATATGTAAAATGGTGATAATATTGTCTTTTAGGATTTCAGAGAAGCTGAAACAAGACAGTGTATCTAAAGTGCTTAGATGGTTCCTGTCTCCAAAAAGTGTTGGTTTTTATTAAGATACTGCAAGCCTGCCTTAGACCACTGATTACTTCTGTCTGAGTTGGAGAGAAGTCATGTTTGTATAAAATGTGATACTGCACATATAAACACAGAATTTCTTATTAGTCCCAGGAAATATATTTTGGTAGTTAGATATTTTAAGAAATAAAAATTTTAGAATTATTTCTGGGCTATCTTTTAAGATAGTATTTCAAAAATTACATACATTTCATACTTTATTTTATATTGTCATTTCAATTATTGTTCAATTTTCTGTCAAACAAGATTTTAAAAAATGTACACCCAGTTACTTCATTAATTGAAATATTTTCTTGAATAGAGTGTAAATGAATAAATGCAATTATTCCAAATGAAATAGCAGATTATTTTGTCTTTACTGATAATATTCCATTTGATAATTTGAAGAAAATTGGAGGAATGTATGTAATCCGCATTTGGTACCCTCAAAAATGCATTTTGGACATTCATTCATTAAACTCTGTGCTCATAATAGTATTCAATCTTTCTTTTTCACACATTAAACACATTTCTATCAGTCATTTTTATTTATTTTAGAAAAAACATTTTCCCTTCTTCTAATTACCAGTGTATCTTTTCTCAAAGATGTTAATATGACTGATGCAGTCTTTCTAGTCGGATAATTTAGGGTTTAAAAAAATCAAACAAATTACTTTATATTCCTGAAGTAGTTCTCATATACTTTCTTATTACCAAATTCCTGGCAATTAAGCGACCTTTAAAAAGGAACACAGTTTGTACCTGGAGGAGTAAGAGACATAAATGCGGCCCAGATCTCTGCCTTTTTCTCCATAGTTTGTATCATTCACCACTCCCGTTTGGGCAACAATTCCTGTGGGATCTCCATACAGGACAAACACACCACCGGCCATTTCAAGATTTTATTTGAAGCCACCCACCTTCCATAGGGTTCTTTAGATAGAGGATGGCCTGAGTTGTGTCACCTCTTTGGGTTATAGCAAAGTTCTGAAGTTTCTACCTTAATATTTCTATCCTGATATAATAAAATAGATTCTACAATGCTCAGAATGTATTCTAAATTTTTATATTCCTGTTACAATGTACTGTGCAAAATCACCCGAAGCATCACAAAAGTTGTTGATTTTATTCATTTGGAAAATCATAAGGAATTCACATCTTTTTATGATATTCTTTTCTAGGATGCAAACTAATTACCCTTTGTTTTGATGTTGGTTCATCTGTTCAGTTAGGTTTTATTTTGGTTTCGTATTCGTAGTTCATTAAGGGTAGGCTTGTAGTGGTACATTCACCTGATAATTTTAGAGTCTTCATGACCTGCTGCTTTAATTCTGTGATTAGAGATTTTTAAAATACTTTTCATCTGAAGATAACTGGAAAGCCATATGCATGCTGATTCTTTTTTTCATAAGACAGTCAACCTGTGGAAAATACATCATACATTTTATTAGAGCTTCACTGTTTGAAAATATGGGGGTCTGACTCTGGAGCCACGCCAGGACATTGTTGCAAGCTGTACATTTGGGATTAACCATTTGGGATTGGTTTGACATTGTACTAACTCTTCTGGTTACAGCAAGGGGTTATATACTATTATGTATATCAGAATAGCCAAAGCATTTGTTAAAAATGCACATCTCTGTGCCCACCATTAGAAATTGCTAATGGTGGGCCGGGCGCGGTGGCTCAAGCCTGTAATCCCAGCACTTTGGGAGGCCGAGGCGGGCGGATCACGAGGTCAGGAGATCAAGACCATCCTGGCTAACACGGTGAAACCTCGTCTCTACTAAAAAAATACAAAAAACTAGCCGGGCGAGGTGGCGGGCGCCTGTAGTCCCTGCTACTCCGGAGGCTGAGGCAGGAGAATGGCGTAAACCCGGGAGGCGGAGCTTGCAGTAAGCTGAGATCTGGCCACTGCACTCCAGCCTGGGCGACAGAGTGAGACTCCATCTCAAAAAAAACAAAACAAAACAAAACAAAACAAAACAAAACAAAAAAAAAAAAAAAAAAAACAAGGAAATTGCTAATGGTAGCCAGGCACAGTGGCTCATGCCTATAATCCCAGCTACTCTGAAGGCTGATGGGAGGATTGCTTGAGCCCAAGAGTTTCAGACCAGCCTGGGCAACATAGTGAGACTCCATCTGTTCCAAAAACTAACTAAATAAAAAGGCCAGCATGGTGGCGTGTGTGGGCAGTCCTAGCTACTCAGAGACTGACGGAGGAGGATCACTTGAGCCCAAGAGTTCAAGGTTGCAGTGAGCTATGATCATGCCACTGCACTCTAGTCTGGGTGACAGTGAGAAGTAAAAAATAAAAAGAAAAAAAAGGAAAGAAGAAAGGAAGGAAGGAAGAGAGGGAAGGTGGGAGGGGAAGGAAGGAAGGAAGGAAGGAAGGAAGGAAGGAAGGAAGGAAGGAAGGAGAGGAGAGGAAAGAAAGAGGGAATTGCTAATTGCAGATTTGAATTGAATCCTGGGAATATGTTTGTTAAGCAAATTCTCTGTGTGATTTTTAAAAATGCAAATTTCTAAACAACTGCTTTAGAGAACTCCAATCACCTGGCCACTGTCCTTGTAGTTGTGCCACAGATTGGATGCAACTGAAGATAAATTGCAGATTAATTTACCACTCTTTGGATACAAAATAACAGACTTCTGTCCTCTGGAGGGATTCCTATGCTTCCTTTGGGAGGAGGGGGCAGCATTGAGGAGGAGACAGACAATGCCTAGTGAAGTGGAATGAAAATCCTTCAAGTTTTGAAGTTCAATTCAACTTCTGACTCTGCCATTTGCTTTCCAGTTGAACTTGGACCAGTTATTTGACCTCTCTAACTGAATGTGAAGCTCAACTTAAGAATGGTGATAGTGTCGTTGTAGGGCAAATTTAATGAAGATGTATGATTATGTCAGACAGGTAGTGGGCACTCATTCTTAGTTTTTGCTTTTTCTTGTAAATGTAATATTGATATTCTTCTGTCCAAGAGAGTCAATGGCACTGAAATAGCTGCTGGCTTCATTATTTTCAAATGCATGTCAATCGTTGTCATAATTTAGGATCCACTTCCTTTTAACTTCCTTATGGAAAGTTAGCTTTTCTGTAGGCAAACATTTCAATGTAGTCTCATGATATCAAGCTTATTGCCATACTATTTCACATGGCAATAAGATTGACATTATGGAAAGCCAGTGCCCAGGCTGTGATCTTTTTGCGGGGTAATCTGTAGCCTGGGTACCTTTCTGGGTTATTTACAATGATATGTGCTTTAAAAATGAAATTTACCAAAAATCTATGAGAAATATTTACTTATTTGATTACTCTCTTCTCTCTTTTGTTGGTAAATAATTCCATGACATTATACTAAATTACACTTTTTCTCTCTCTTTGCCTCTAAAATTCTAATTTGGATTTCTATAGAGATATTGGAGGTTTGGGCAATAGCCTTCAAACCCAAATGACACACAGATACATTATCTAGATTTTTGTGAGACTGAGTTATCTGAAGTGACTTTCTATGTTGTCTAACTTCACTATAATTGCTCAATTCTGGTGCTTTTGGAAAAATGGTCTCTGGTGAAATTATACACAGTTATTGACTTATAATTATACACAGTTATTGACTATTTATAATTTACAATAGAACAAAATTGGCCAGTACATTTTTCAAAGGCCTCTTTTAATGATTCAGATAGAACAAACTCAATACATGTGGCTGCAGATTGTTTAAATAAAACAAAAGAAGTGGCTTCTACTTATACGTGTTTATTCTGTTGCATTTATTGTTTCATATTGACCATATGGTTTCTGTCTATATAATAAATTAAGTAGAAAAAAGCATACTCATTCTCACACTGAGACAAATATTACAAACAATTGTTAATATGCTGGGGTATAGTGGGGTGGGTAAGGGATACTGAGAATGACAACCATGTATTTATATTTTTCCTTGAATCATTCTGGAGTACCAATTTTCCTCTAGATTAGGGAGTCAGTTTTATTGATTTTGTTTCATTATTTTGATTTTAAATTAAACATCTAATGTTGTGTAGGATCCGAAATTCTTATGAGATTTTATTAAAAAGTGTTGAGATATTAAAATGTTAACTCGATCGTAGACCTCTTTGGGCTAAGTTCAAAGGCCACCAGGAGTTTAATTTATTTTTCCTAGTGAGAAAATGTGAGACCAAATATTTTCATGAATGAAACAGGAAGGCTTGGGAAACCCATTATCTTTGCCCCAAATCTTCTCTTACCCACTGGGCAGTGATAGTTTATTTGTGTAAGACTTTGATTCTTCCTAAAATGCAAATACTTTTGGGAAAGGTAATAATTCAAGCTATCAGCTATCACTTTTATGACTAAGGGATAAAAGAGCAGTTTCTGATATGGGGAGAGCAGGATAAACTGGCCAACTTCTCTTCACAATTTTTACCAATGTAATAACCCTAAGAATAATATTTTCATCATTATGTCATCATATGTTATATCAACATAAATAATCACCTTAGAGTTATTTCTTTATCCTCATGCTGTGATATGTGATTTACTCTTTGGTGTTCTTAGCTTTATTAGGATAATTATCTATAAAAAATTCTGTTAATCATGTTATGCTACAGTAAAAGATTTTCCAAATTTCATTACTCAAGTCTTGTTAAATTTACGGTCACCTGAATCTTAAACCTCCCAATTCTTAGTCTAGAAAATATGCACTTTTTCTTTTCCCGTCTTTTTAAAAATCGGTTTGTACTTTATAATTTAATTACAAAGTCTTTCTTTATATTATGTTTGCTTATTTTTTCTCTGATAGATCCTACTACTACCTGACACATTTAATACCAGGAAGTTAAAATGATTTTGTCCTTAGTTTCCTTCTTTTTAGTTTCCCACATACGTATTAATTAAATTAACTCTAAAATGAAACCTATTCGTGTCTGTGTATGTAATTGAGATAGTTGAACTCATACATTTTCTGGCCTATTGTAGTCATGTTAATTCAATTTCTTTCATCTATTTTCATTCCTCTACTTCTTGTTCATCTACAGGTGCTATAAATACTGCCTGTGGCTGGGGTGAATATGGTGTTGTTCTCGGGGAGAGAAATCACCAGTGGTCTGTTGGCAGGAAAGGCATTATATCACTCTGTTTCACATTTTCCAACTTTAAAATTGAGATAACAATGACTTGTTTTTGAACCTAACTTCATGAACATATATGTAAAGTTTATAGGATTGCAAAGTTGCAAGATATATTACTGCTTGATCATTTATCTGCAAAGTTCATTTCACTGTCTGATTCTGAAAAATGAAATAATAACTATCTTGGTAGTTGGTTTAAAATAAGTGGAAGTTTCTACTTATGTACTATTGTATGTATGGGTTTTATTTATTTTTTATTTTTTGGTGGCTTTTTCTCATGAGATATTGAAGGTTCTGTCTCATTTTTCCAAATTGTAATCTTACATTATCTAATCTGAAAAAAATTTTCTTAGCTTCCCTTTAATTTAGCCTCCATTTTGTTCCTTTCCTGTTCCTGGTGTCTCATAATATCTCACTGAAGTATTAAAGTACAATTTGACATCATCAAAAGTGTCATTAAGATGCAACTCTCATATATCCTACTTTAGACACTTTATAACATCAATTGTATAAGACTTAAACACTGATTCCCTGCGTTACTACACTTTACAATTTGCTCTGTCCTCTTTGTGGCTTTTCAGCAAATTTCCATACCCTGCACAAACGCTTATTTTATTACTTATAATCATTTTCTTTGGTACACTAATACACACTTGACTAAAACTCAGCTATTTTAGTGGGCTGTTATTTGTAGTTTCCACTAAAAATATCTCTTTTTTATAAACAGAAACAGAAACATCTTCATATTCATGTTTCTACGTGTATTTTGAATTTTTATTGTCTTTTCTCATGGTAGTAAAAGTACTATCAATGAAGGTATTGGAATAAGCTTTTAAAAGTTTTTTTTAAACATATTCATCTTTACTTTTTAAATTATATCCCTGCAGAATTTAACAAGGTAGATAAAGTTGATGTTATATTCCCATTTTACAGATTTATTTATTCTACATTTTTTATGGAATTCCTTCTATGTGATATGGATCAAGATAAACATTAAGTGGTTTGGTTAGGATAATGATAGCTACTACAATGAGCGAACACCAAATTTTGAGTAATTTAGCAAAATAAAGTTTACTTATTTCTTATGTAACATTATAATGCAGATATTCCTTGGTGGTAGCAAGCCGGGGAGAATGGGAGAGATGGGAAGTTGAGTTCCAAACATCATTCAAAAATCCATGCAGTGAGAGCCTCTGAATTCTTCAACATGTGGCTTCAGGGAATACCTGAGCTTTGACATGATGAAAAAGAGAATTTAGAAGAAGGCAAATCTATTTCTTTACCATTTCAGCTAGAAAGTGACATACATCATGGTGAGATAGGCAATTACATAAAAGGGTGCTGGGAAATGGAGCCTATGGCTGGGCACCGCTTTCCCAGCAACAACCCTACCCTATAGGAGAGCCGAAGCCTAGGTGAGCAGTCAGCCACTTCTGCCCTAGGTAAATATATCCAGGTAAAGTGAAATCAAGGACTAACTAGAATAGAGGGTTCTTATTTCACAGCCTGGTCTCCTGGTTGAGAATCCTTCCTCTTTTTGTTTTCAGAGATTTTGCAATTTCTTTTTTTCTTTCTTTTTTTGTTAACAAACTTCCTTTTACGCATGAATAAGTTTTTCCTTTTTTTTTCATCTTTTATTTCAGGTTCAGGGGGCACATGTGCAGGGTTGTTACATGGGTATATTGTATGTCACTTAGGTATGGTGTACAAATGATCCTGTCACCCAGGTAGTGAGCATAGTATCTGATAGGTAGCTTTTCAACCCATGATCCTGCCCTCCCACCTCAAGAAATTACAAGTGTCTATTGTTCATGTGTACTCAATGCTTAGTTCCTTCTGGCAAGTGAGAGCATGCAGTATTCGAGTTTTTGTTCCTGTGCTAATTTCCTTATGATAATAGCCTCCAACTCCAACAATGTTGCTGCAAAGGACATGATCTCATTCTTCTTTTATGGCTGCATAGTATTCCATAGTGTATTTTTACCACAGTTTTTTTATCCATTCCACTATTGATGGGTACCTATATTGCTTCCTTGTCTTTGCTCTTGTGAAGAGTGCTGCAGTGAACATATGAGTGTGTGTGTCTTCTGGTGGAATGATTTATTTTTCTTGGGGTATATACTCAATAGTGGGATAGCTGAGTTAAATGATAGTTCTGTTTTAAGTTCTTTGAGAAATCACCAAACTGGTTTCCACAAAGACTGAATTAATTTACATTCCCACCAGCAGTCTATAAGCATTCCCTTTTCTCTGCAACCATGTCAACATCTGTTATTTTCCAAGCTTTTAATATTAGCCATTCTGACTGGTGTGAAATGGTATCTCATTGTGGTTTTGATTTGCATCTCTCTAATCATCAGTGAGGTTCGACATTTTTCCATGTATTTATTGGCTGCATGTATGTCTTCTTTTGAAAAGTCTGTTCATGTCTTTTGCCCATTTTTAAAAATGAGAATATATGTTTTTTGCTTGTTGATTTGTTTAAGTTCTTTATAGATTCTGGATATTAGACCTTTGTCAGATGGATAGTTTGCAAATATTTTATCCCATTCTGTAGGTTGTCTGCTGACTCCGTTGATAGTTCCTTTTGCTGTGCAGAAGCTCTTTCATTTAATTAGGCCCCATTTGTCGATTTTAATTTTTGTTACAGTTGCTTTTAGGGACCTAGTCACAAATTCTTTGCAAAGGCCAATGTCCAGAAAGGTATTTTCTAGGTTTTCTTCTATTGTTTTTATAATTTTATGTCTTATGTTTAAGTCTTTAATTCATCTTGAGTTGATTTTCATATATGGTGACAGGAAGTAGTTCAGTTTCAATCTTCTACATATGACTAGCCAGTTATCCCAGCACTATTCATTAAGTATGGAGTCTTTTCCACAATGCTTCTTATTGTCAACTTTGTGGAAGATCAGATGGTTGCAAATGATAGGCTTCTCTTCTGGATTCTCTATTCTGTTCCGTTGGTGTGCATGCCCATTTTTGTAGCAGTACCATGCTGTTTTGTTTGCTGTAGCCTTTTAGTATAGTTTGAGGTTGGGTAGTGTCATATCTCTGGTTTGCTCTTTTTGCTTCAGATTACTTTGCCAATTCAGGCTCTTTTTGGGCTCAATATAAACATTAGGATTGTTTTTTCTAATTCTGTGTAAAATGACACTGTACATTTGAAAGGAATAGCATTGAATTTGTAAATTGTTTTGGGCAGTATGGCCATTTTAACAATATTGATTCTTCCTATCATGAGCATGGAATATTTTTCCACTTGTGTCATCTCTGATTTCTTGTAGCAGTGTTTTATAATTCTTACTGCAGAGATCTTTCACCTCTTTGATTAGCTGTATTCCTAAGTACTTTATTTTTTTGTGAATATTATACATGGGATCATGTTCTCTATTTGGCTCTCAGTTTGATATTATTGGTGTACAGAAAGGCTACTGATTTTTGCACATTAATTTTGTGTCCTGAAAGTTTATTGAGGTTGTTTATCAGTTTTAGGAGCCTTTTTGAGTCTATGGGATTTTCTAGGAAGAGAATGATATCATATGTGAAGAGAAGTAGTTTGCCTTCCTCTCTTGCTTACTTGGATACATTTTGTTTCTTTCTCTTGCCTGGTTGTTCTGACTAGGACTTCAAGTACTATGTGGAATAAAAGTGGTGAGAGTGGTGTTACTTGTCTTGTTCCAGCTATCAAGAGAAATGTATCTAGCTTTTGCCAATTCAGTATGATGTTGGCTGTGAGTTTGTAATAAATGGCTCGTATTATTTTGAGGTATGTTCCTTTGATGCCAGTTTATTGAAGATTTCTAACATAAAGGAATGTTGAATTTTATCAAAAGCCTTTTCTGTGTCTATTGAGATAATCATTTAGTTTTTGCTTTTAATTCTGTTTATGTGATGAGTCACTGTATTAGTTTGTTCTCATACTGCTACAAAGAAATACCCAAGACTGGGTAATTTTAAAAGAAAAGAGGTTGAATTGACTCATGGTTCTGCAGGCCATATAGGAAGTACAGATGGGAAGGTCTCAGGACACTTACAAATATGGCATAAGCCAAAGAGGGAGAAGGCATGTTTTCACATGGCAGGAGCGGACGGAAGAGAGAGAAGGGGAAGAGGTTCTACACACTTTTAAGCAAACAGATCTCGTGAGAACTCTATCATGAGACAGAACTAGGGGGATGGTGATAAACCATTAGAAACTGCCCCGATGATCCAATCACTTTCTTCCAGACCCCACCTCCAACAGTGGGGATTACTCTTAGACATGAGATTTGGGTGGGAACACAGATCTAAATCATATCAGCTACATTTATTGATTTTTATATGTTGAAACAATCTTGCATTCCAGGAATAAAGCCTACTTAATCATCATGAATAAACTTTTCGATATGCTGTCGGAATTGGTTTTCTAGTATTTTTTTTTAAGGATATTTTTATCTATTTTCATCAGGCATATTGGCCTGAAGTTTTCTTTTTTCATTTTGTCTCTGTTGGGTTTTGTTTTCAGAATTATGCTGGCTTCATAGGATGAGTTGGGGGGAGTCCCTCCTTCATGACATTTTGTGAAATAATTTCAGTAGGATTGATACTAGTTTATCTTTGTATGTCTGGTAGAATTAGGCTGTGAATCCATCTGTTCCAGGGCTTTTTTTCATTGGTAGTTTTTTTTTTTTTTTTTACTGATTCAATTTCAGAACTCATTTTTAGTCTGTTTAGGATTTCAACCTCTTCCTAGTTCAATCTTGGGAGATTGTATATTCCAGAAATTATCCATTTCTTCTAGGTTTTCTAGTTAGTGTGCATAGAGGTGTTCATAAGTCTCTGAGGGTTTTTTATATTTCTGTGTCATTGGTGGTAATGCCACTTTTGTCATATCTGATTGTGCTTATTTGGATCTTCCCTCTTTTTTCCTTTATTAATCTAGTTAGAAGACTGTCAATCTTGTTTATTCTTTCAAACACCAAATTTTCGGTGTTTTTGATCATTTCTATGGATTTTTACATCTCAATTTCATTCATTTCAGTTTGATTTAGGTTATTTCTTTTCTTGTGCTAGCTTTGGGGTTGGTTTGCTCTTGTTTTTCTAGTGCTGCTAGGTGCAGTGTTAGGTTGTTAGTTTGAGATCTTTCTAACTTCTTGATGTAAGTGTTAAGTGCTATAAAGTGTCCTCCTGGCCGGGCGCGGTGGCTCAAGCCTGTAATCCCAGCACTTTGGGAGGCCGAGACGGGCGGATCACGAGGTCAGGAGATTGAGACCATCCTGGCTAACACTGTGAAACCCCGTCTCTACTAAAAAATACAAAAAACTAGCCGGGCGTGGTGGCCGGCGCCTGTAGTCCCAGCTACTCCGGAGGCTGAGGCGGGAGAATGGCGTAAACCCGGGAGGCGGAGCTTACAGTGAGCTGAGATCTGGCCACTGCACTCCAGCCTGGGCGACAGAGCAAGACTCCATCTCAAAAAAAAAAAAAAAAAAAGTGTCCTCCTAACACTGCTTTAACTATATGTCCCAGAAATTCTGGTAAGCTGTGTCTCTGTTTTCATTAGTTTCAGGGAATTTTTTCATTTCAACCTTAATTTTGTGTTTTACCAAAAAGTCATTCAGGAACATGTTGTTTCATTTACATTTAATTGTATGGTTTTGAGAAATTTTCTTGGTATTGATTTCTATTTTTATTTCACTGCTCTGAGAGTGTAGTTGGTATGATTTCAATTTTTTGAATTTGTTGAGGCTTACTTTATGACTGAGCATGTGATCAGTGTCAGAGTATATGCCATGTGCAGATGTGAAGACGGTGTATTCTGGTGTGTTAGGGTGCAGTATTCTGTGGATGTCTATTAGGTCCATTAGGTCAAGTGTCAAATTTAAATCCTGAATGTTTTTGTTAGTTTTCTGCCTCACTGAGTTGCCTATAACTGTCAGTGAGGGTGTTGAAGTCTCCTACTATTACTGTTTGGTTACCTAAGTCTCTTTGTAGGTCTCTGAGAATTTTTTTATGAACCTGGGTGCTCCAATGTTGTTTGCATGTGTATTTATGACAGTTAAGTCTTCCTGTTGAATTTAACAATTTATCATTATGTAATCCCTTATTTGTCCTTTTTGATCATTATTGGCTTCAAGTCTTTTTTGACTAAGATTAGCAAGCCCTGCTCTTTATTCCTTTTCCATTTGCCTGATAGATCTTTCTCCATCCCTTTACTTTGAGTTAATGGGTGTCATTGCATGTGAGATGGATTTTTTAAAGATGGAAGACAGTTATTTGGGTCTTGTCTCATTATCCCACTTGCCACTCTGTGCCTTTTAAGTAGGGCATTTCGGCCATTTACATTCAAGATCAGTATTAATATGTGAGAATTCAATTTTTTTTTCAAGACAGAGTCTCGCTCTATTACCCAGGCTGGAGTGCAGTGAAATGATCTCTGTTCACTGCAACTTCCACCTCACAGGTTCAAGTGATTCTCATGCCACAGCTTCCCGAGTAACGGGGATTACAGGTATGCACCACCATGCCCAGCTAAGTTTTTCTATTTTTAGTAGAGACAGGGTTTCACTGTGTTGGCCAGGTTGGTCTCAAACTCCTGACCTTAAGTGATCTGCCGGTCTTGGCCTCCCAAAGTGCTGGGATAACAGGTGTGAGTCACCACACCTGGCTGTGAGAATTGGATTCTGTCATTGTGTTATGTCATTTTTATGTAGACTTGATTGTATGGTTGCTTTATAGTGTCAGTGGGCTATGTACTAAGTGTGTTTTTATGGTGGCAAGTATCAGTCTTTAATTTTCATGTTTAACATTCCCTTAAAGATTTCTTGTAAGGCATGTCTAGTGCTGATGCATTCCTTTAGCATTTCCTTGTATGGAAAGGAGATCATTTCTCTTTCACTTATGAAGCTTAGTTTAGCAAGATATGAAATTCTTGGTTAAAATTGTTTTTTTTTTTTTTTTTTTTAGGAATGCTGAGAATAGGCCCTCAATCTCTTCTGGCTTGTAAGGTTTCTACTAAAAAGTCTGCTGTTAGACTGATGGCATTCCTTTTGTAAGTGATCTACCCCTTCTCATTAGTTGTCTTTTAGAATTTTTCTTTTGCATTAACCTTGAAGAAACTGATGACAGTGTGTCTTGGTGATGGTTATATTGTATATTATTTCACAGGGGTTTCCTGAAGTTCTTGAGCTTGCATGTCAACCTCTCTAGAAAGATTTAGACAAGTTTCATGGACTATATCCTTAAATATGCTTTGCAAGTTGCTTATTCTTTCTCATTATCTTTCAGACATGCCAGTGGGTGACAGAAATGCCAATGGGCATATAGTCTGATATTGATCACATGCTCAGTCATAAAGTAAGTCTCAACAAATTCAAAAAATTGAAATCATACCAACTACACTCTCAGACCACAGTGTAATAAAAATTGAAATCGATACCAAGAAAATTTCTCAAAACCATAAAATTAAATGTAAATGAAACAACATGCTGCTGAATGACTTTTGGGTAAAACACAAATATCTGATCTCTTTAGATAATCCCATATATGTTGGAGGTTTTTAGAATTCTTTTTTTTTAAATTTTTGACTGCCTGGGTAGATTTGAAGGAATAGTCTCTGAAATCTCAGATACTTTCCTTGGCTTGGTACATTCTGTTTTTAATGCTTCCAACTCTATTAAGAAATGCCTGGAGGGATTTTTTCAATTCCAGAATTTGTTTGGTTCTTTGTAAAATGCTTATGTCATCTTTAAACTCTTGGATTGTTTTACTCTTCCTTGGATTGGGTTTCAACCTTCTCTTGTATCTCCTTGAGCTCCTTGTCATCCAGATTCTGAACTATATGTCTGTCACTGCAACTATTTCAATATGGTTACAAATCCTTGCTGGTGATCTAGTGCGATTGTTTGCAGGCAAGAAGACACTCTAGTTTTTAGAATTGCCAGATTTCTTGCACTGTTTTTTTCTCATCTTTGTGGGCTCATTTCTTTTAATCTTTTAATTTTCTGCCCTTTGGGTAGGGCTTCTTGTTTTCATGTTCTTTAATGCCCTCAAAGGTTTGACAGTAGTATAAGTTGGATTTCCTTGATTGGCTTCACTTCTGTATGCTTTCAGAGGGCCAAGGTTCAGCTCCTGGACTGTGTGCTCTAACAATCAGGGCCTGGAACTACACCTGTACCTTTTTTCCCTGACCCCTTGAGGTCAAGCGATGTCTATGGTGAAGGTGCCAAGGTTCTTCCAGTCCGCTGGCAACAGTGCTCCATTGCAGGCCACTGGCAAAAGTGCTCTGATAGTGTGGCAGGGGGTCCTTGGGTGAAAGCACTCTGACAGGTTGGGGGAAGTTGCAGGTGAAAGCACCCCAGAGGGTTGGCAGGGGATCTGTGGGCAAAAGTGCTCTGGTAGGGTTTGGGGGGAGGGGTGCAAATTAAAGTGCTTTGGTGAGAGGTCATTGGCTAAAGTCATCGGCTCCAGCATGATGTCTCTGGGGCTGCTGGTGAAGGTGCTGTTGTGGTGGCCACTGGCGAAAGCACTCTGGTAGGCCATTCAAGGCTGTGCTGAACCCTGTGCAGGAACCCTGGGAGGGGCCAACACACAGGAGGGCACTCATCTCAGACTTACCCCAGTTTCATGGGAAAAACAGCCCTGCTCTCTCTAGGTCTGGTAGTTAACAAATGTAAAAGCCACTTAGAGGAATATGGAGAACCTTGGGGGATGGTCACAAACAGCTGTGTTCTACCGAAGCTATCCCCATGCCAAACTATCTGAGCTCTGCACAGTGTTTAGTTCTGTCTTTGTTGACTCTCTGGGAAGTTCCCCTTCCCATCTCAAATGTCCATGGGGATTGTGGGGCTTCCTTCAGTTAGAATCCCAAAAGTCCATAGTGAGAGTGGGCCACTCAAGTTATTTCACTCACTTCTTCTTTAGGAGACAGGCAGGGCCAGGAATGAGTCCTGGCACTTGGTAACCCTGTGTAGAGCTTCCAGCTTCCTCCCCTTTAGCCCCATTGTCTGCATCTTCTCTCTATTCATTCTAAATGTCTTCTCTCAGAAGGTCTGTTTAGAGTATTCTGGCCTACTCAATATTTTAGTCTCTCTCAATGAGAGAAGCTCTTCTTGGGTACATCTAGTTGGCCATCTTGGATTTAATTCCAATTTCTGATACCATGACAGAACATGTTTTGAAAAACCCTTCTGGTTTTTGGGTTCACCCCATGATTCCTTGCAATGTAGTGGTTTTGTGTCAATGGACAAGCCCTGTGTAGTTCTCTGAAGATCTCTTTTGGATCCACTCTGAAAATTCAGTAGCTCTATGGTTGTTGGAAAACAGAAGATATTTTAAACTTACAACCCATTATTGACATTTTGGTACAAATTGATTCCTGTGTGGGAGTGATTCTGTTATGTCCATACACATGTTCACATTATGGGCTAGTTTTAACGGCTTTCTTTACAATGATGCAAAATCTGATCACCACAAAGATTCTTTTCCTATGTCTCGCAAATTATCCTCAAAGCCTTAAAATCCCTTTGCTCTGATGGGGGATTGCTTCCAAGATGGCCAATTAGGAACAGTTCTGGTCTGCAGCTCACAGCAAGATCGACACTGAAGATGGGTGATTTATGCATTTCCAACTGAGGTACCTGGTTCATCTCATTGGGAGTGGTAGAAGAGTGGGCACAGCCCATAGAGGGTGTGCTGAATCAGGGCAGGGCAACACCTCACCTGGGAAGTGCAAGAGGTTGTGGGATTTCCCTTTCCTAGCCAATGGAAGCAGTGACAGACAGTACCTGGAGAAATGGTACACTCCTGACCAAATACTGTGCTTTTCCTATGGTCTTAGCAACTGGCAGACCAGGAGATACCTTCCTGTGCCTGGCTCAGCGGATCTCATGCCGACAGAGCCTTGCTCACTGCTAGCACAGTAGTCTGAGATCAATCTGTGATGCTGAGGCTTGATGGGGGCAGGGGCATCCACCATTGTTGAGGCTTGAGTAGCTCACAGTGTAAACAAAGTGACTGGGAAGCTCGAACTGGGTGGAGTCCACTGCAGCTCAGCAAGGACTACTCCCTCTCTAGATTCCATCTTTGGGGGCAGGGCATATCAGTACAAAAGGCAGCAGACAGCTTCTGCAGACTTAAATCTTCCTGTCTCACAGCTCTGAAGAGAGCAGTGGTTCTCTCAGCATAGCATTTGAGATCCAAGAACGGACAGACTGCCTCCTCAAGCAGGTCCCTGACCCCCATGTAGCCTAATGGGGAGACACCTCCCAGTAAGGGCCAACAGATACCTCAAACAAGTGGGTGCCCCTCTGGGACTAAGCTTCCAGAGGAAGGATCAGGCAGCACTATTTGCTATTCTGAAGCCTCCACTGGTGATATCCAGGCAAACAGGGTCTAGAGTGGACCTCCAGCAAATTCCAACAGACCTGCAGCTGATGGGCCTGACTGTTAGAAGGAAAACTAACAAACAGAATGGAATAGCATCAACATCAACAAAAAGGACATCAACACCAAAACCCGTCTGTAGGTTACCAACATCAAAGACCAAAGGTAGATAAAATTACAAAGATGGGGAGAAATCAGAACAGAAAAGCTGAAAATTCCAAAACTCAGAGCATCTCTTCTCCTCCAAAGGATCGCAGCTCCTAGCGAGCAAGGGAACAAAACTGGATGGAGAATGAGTTTGACTGGTTGACAGAAGTAGGCTTCAGAAAGTAGGTATAAAAAACTTCTCCGAGCTAAAGGAGCATGTTCTAACCATCACAAGGAAGTTAAAAATCTTAACAAAAGGTTAGATGAATGGCTAACTAGAATAAACAGTGTAGAGAAGACCTTAAATGACCTGATGGAGCTGAAAACCACAGCATGAGAACTTTGTGATGCATGCACAAGCTTCAATAGCCAATTCGATCAAGTGGAAGAAAGGATATAAGTGATTGAATAACAAATTAATGAAAGAAAGTGAGAAGACAAGATTAGAGGGAAAAAAGTGGAAAGAAATGACAAATCCTCCAAGAAATATGGGACTATGTGAAAAGACCAAATATACATTTGATTACTGTACCAGAAAGTGACAGGGAGAATGGAACAAAGTTAGAAAACACTCTTCAGGATATTTTCCAGGAGAACTTCCCTAACTTAGCAAAGCAGGCCAACATTCAAATTCAGGAAATACAGAGAACACCACAAAGATACTCCCTGAGAACAGCAATCCCAAGACACATAATTGTCAGATTCACCAAGGTTGAAATGAACAAAAAAATGTTAAGGGCAGCCAGAGAGAAAGGTTAGGTTACCTACAAAGGGAATCCCATCAGACTAACAGTAGATCTCTTGGCAGAAACCATACAAGCCAGAAGAGAGTGGGGACCAATATTCAACATTCTTAAAGATTTTTCAACCCAGAATCTCATATCCAGCCAAACTAAGCTTCATAAGTGAAGGAGAAATAAAAATCCTTTACAGACAAGGAAATGCTGAGAGATTTTGTCACCACCAGGCCTACCTTGCAAGATCTCCTGAAGGAAGTACTAAACATGGAGAGGAGCAACCAGTACCAGCCATTGCAAAAACATGCCAAATTGTAAAGACCATCGACACTATGAAGAAACTGCATCAATTAATTAGCAAAATAACCAGAGAACATCATAATGACATGATGAAATTCACACATAACAACATTAACCTTAGATATAAATAGGTTAAATGCCCCAATTAAAAGACACAGACTGGCAAATTGGATAAAGAGTCAAGACCCATCAGTGTGCTGTATTCAGGAGCTCCATCTGACGTGCAAAGACACACATAGGCTCAAAGTAAAGGGATGGAGGAAGATCTACCAAGCAAATGGAAAGCAAAAAGAAGCAGGGGTTGCAATCCTGGTCTCTGACAAAACAGACTTCAAACGAACCAAGATCAAAAGAGACAAAGAAGGCCACTATATAATGGTAAAGGGATCAATTCAACAAGAAGAGCTGCCTATCCTAAATATATATGCACCCAATACAGTAGCACCCAGATTCATAAAGCAAGTCCTTAGAGACCTACAAAGAGACTTAGACTCCCACACAATAATAATGGGAAACTTTAATACCCCACTGCCAATATTGGACAGATCAAGACAGAAGGTTAACAAGGATATCCAGAACTTGAACTCAGCTCTACACCAAGTGGACCTAATAGACATCTACAGAACTCGACACCCAAAATCAACAGAATATACATTATTCTCAGCACTTATTCTAAAGTTGACCACATAATTGGAAATAAAACATTCCTTAGCAAATGTAAAATAACAGAAATCACAACAAACTGTCTTGCAGACCATAGTGCAATCAAATTAGCACTCAGGATTAATAAACTCACTAAAAACCATACAACTACATGGACACTGAACAAGTGGCTCCTGAATGACCACTGGGCAAATAACTAAATGAAGGCAGAAATAAAGATGTTCTTTGAAACCAATGAGAACAATGGCACAATGTACCAGAATCTCTGGGACATATTTAAAGCAGAGTGTAGAGGGAAATGTATAGCACTAAATGCCCACAAGAGAAAGCAGGAAAGATCTAAAATTGACACCCTAATGTCACAATTAAAAGAACTGCAGAAGCAAGAGCAACCAAATTCAAAAGCTAGCAGAAGGCAAGAAATAACTAAGATCAGAGCAGAACTGAAGGAGATAGAGACACAAAAATCCCTCCAAAAAATCAATGAATCCAGGAGCTTTCTTTTGAAAAGATCAACAAAATAGATAGACTGCTAGGAAGACTAACAAAGAAGAAAAGAAAGAAGAGTCAAATAGACGCAATAAAAAATGATAAAGGGGATATCACTGCCGAACCCACAGAAATACAAACTACCATCAGAGAATATTGTAAACAACTTTACATCTACCAGAGGTACAAAGAGGAGTTGGTACCATTCCTTCTGAAACTATTCTGATCAATAGGAAAGAGGGAATCCCCCCTAATTCATTTTATGAGGTCAGCATCATCCTGATACCAAAGCCTGGCAGAGACACAACAAAAAAAGAATTTTAGGCTAATATCCCTGATGAACATCGATGTTAAACCTGCAATAAAATACTGGCAAACCGAATCCAGCAGCACATCAAAAGGCTTATCCACCATGATCAAGTCGGCTTCATCCCTGGGATGTAAGACTGGTTCAACATACGCAAATCAATACACGTAATCCATCATATGAACAGAACCAAAGACAAAAACCACATGATTATCTCAATAGATGCAGAAAAGTCCTTTGACAAAATTCAACAGCCTTCATGCTGAAAACTCTCAATAAACTAGGTATTGATGGAACATATCTCAAAATAATAAGAGCTATTTATGACAAACCCACAGCCAATATCATACTGAATGGGCAAAAGCTGGAAGCATTCACTTTGAAAACTGACACAAGACAAGGATGCCCTCTCTCACCACTGCTAGTCAACATAGTGTTGGAAGTTCTGGCTAGGGCAAAAGGCAAAATAAAGAAATAAAGTGTATTCAGTTAGGAAAAGAGGAAGTCAAATTGTCTCTGTTTGCAGATGATATGATTGTATATTTAGAAAATCCCACCATCTCAGCCCAAAATCTTAAGCTGATAAGCAACTTCAGCAAAGTCTCAGGATACAAAATCAATGTGCAAAAATCACAAACATTCCTATACACCAATAACCAACAGACAGAAAGCCAAATCATGAGTGAACTCCCTTTCACAATTACTACAAAGATAATAAAATACCTAGGAATCCAACTTACAAGGCATGTGAAGGACCTCTTCAAGGAGAATTACAAACCATTGCTCAACAAAATAAAAGAGGACAAAAACAAATGGAAGAACATTCCATGCTCATGAACAGGAAGAATCAATATCTTGAAAATCACCATACTGCCCAAGGTAATTGATAGATTCAATGCTATCCCCATCAAGCTACCACTGACTTGCTTTATAGAATTGGAAATAGCTACTTTAAAGTTCATATGGAACCAAAAAAGACCCCACATAGCCAAGACAATTGTAAGCAAAAAGAATAAAGCTGGAGGCATCACGCTACCTGACTTCAAACTATTCTACAAGGCTGCAGTAACCAAAACAGCATGGTACTGGTACCAAAACAGATATATAGACCAATGGAACAAAACAGAGGCCTCAGAAATAACACCACACATCTACATCTGATCTTTGACAATTCTGACAAAAACAATCAATGGGGAAAGAATTCCCTATTTAATAAATGGTGCTGGAAAAATTGACTAGCCATAAGTAGAAAGCTGAAACTGGATCCTTTCCTTACTCCTTATACAAAAATTAATTCAAGATGGTTTAGAGACTTAAATGTTAGACCTAAAACCATAAAAACCCTAGAAGAAAACCTAGAGAATACCATTCAGGACATAGGATGGGCAAGGACTTCATGTCTAAACCAACAAAGCAATGGCAACAAAAACCAAAATTGACAAATGGGATCTCATTAAACGAAAGGGCTTCTGCACAGTAAAAGAAACTAACATCAGAGAGAACAGGCAATCTAGAGAATGGGAGAAAATTTTTGCAATCTACCCATCTGACATAGGGCTAGTATCCAGAATCTACTGAGAACTCAAACAAATTTACAAGAAAAAAACAAACAACCTCATCAAAAAGTGGGCAAAGGATATGAACAGACATTTCTCAAAAGAAGACATGCATACAGCCAACAAATACATGAAAAAATGCTCCTCATCACTGGCCATCAGAGAAATGCAAATCAAAACCACAATGAGATACCATCTCACACCAGTTAGAATGGCAATCATTAAAAAGTCAGGAAACAACAGATGCTGGAGAGGATATTGAGAAATAGAAATATTTTTACACTGTTGGTGGTGGTGTAAATTAGTTCAACCATTGTGGAAGACAGTGTGGCGATTCCTCAAGGATCTAGAACAGAAATACCATTTGACCCAGCCATCGCATTACTGGTTATATACCCAAAGGATTATAAATCATGCTACTATAAAGACACATGCACACGTATGTTTCTTGCAGCACTATTCACAATAGCAAAGACTTGGAACCAAACCAAATGTCCATCAATGATAGACTGGATAAAGAAAATGTGGCATATATACACCATGGAATACTATGCCGCCATAAAAAAGGATGAGTTTATGTCCTTTGCAGGTACATGAATGAAGCTGGAAACCATCATTCTCAGCAAACTATCACAAGGACAGAAAACCAAACACTGCATGTTTTCACTCATAGATGGGAGTTGAACAATGAGAACACATGGGCACAGTGTGGGGAACATCACACACCAGGGCCTGTCGGCAGATGGAGGGCTAGCATTAGGAAAAATACCCAATGTAAATGACAAGTTAATGGTTGCAGCAAACCAACTTGGCACATGTATACCTATGTAATAAATCTGCACATTGTGCACATGTACCCTAGAACTTAAAATATAATACAAAAAAATCCCTTTGCTCCTACCTATCTCATGTAATACAATAAATATGATTATTTTATTATTTTGTCTTAACAGTCTTTGGTAGCTACTCTAGGCACAGCAATTCTTTTTTATCTTCAGAGAACTTATTTTTCTTTTTCCTGTGGTTCATCATTTGTGGTTTTTTTTTTTTTTTTTTTAATTACTTCTACCTTTAATTTTAGCCTAACCTAATTAGGTGTGTTGCTATCTTTTGAAAACAGTTATTCTTACCCATTTGCTTAATCATAGCACAAAATATTAATAAGGTAAATTAATTTGTAATATATATTAGTCTCATTAAAAAAATGTAACATAGCATGTGATGATCTGTGATTTGTGAAAGAAATATCAATAGATGTGAATATTTTTCTCATTTAATTAGAAACTCAATAAAACTCCTGAATGGTTCCTACTTCTGTGTTGTTGATCCTGACCTACAATGACTATTGATTCTCACTTTTGTGCTCAGGAGTATTATTCTCCATTTAAACCTTTCACAGTGACTTTTCTTGTGATTCTTTGGAAACAGCTCTTTTAACAAACATTTTTTCCCATCTACCTCCAGTTTTCTCCTGCTGAAATCCCAATGATTGCTATTGATTAAAAACCAGTCTTACCATCAGATAAACCTTTAAATTTTTCTCCCAATTCAGTATATAAAGTAATTATATAATGTTATTATTCATATAGAATGTTAATATGTAATACTACTATATATTAAAATGTTGATTTTTTTCTTTTCTTTTCCTTCCTTTCTTCCACCCTTCCTCCCTTCCTTCCTTCTTTTTTTTTTTTTTTTTTTTTTTTGACAGAGTCTTGCTCTTTCACCAGGCCAGAGTACAGTGGCATGATCTTGGTTCACTGCAACCTCTTCCTCCCAGGTTGAGACGTTTCTTCTGCCTCCGCCTCCCAAGTAGCTGAGACTAGAGGTGTGTGCCACCATGCCCAGCTGATTTTTGTATTTTTAGTAGAGACAGGTTTTCATCACATTGGCCAGGATGGTCTCTATCTCTCAACCTTGTGATTTACCTGCCTCAGCCTCCCAAAGTGTTGAGATTTCAGGTGTGAGCCACTGTGCCTGATCGGTTATTTTCTTTTTATCTTTTATCTACTACAGGTTTATTTGTGGTTATCATCAGGCTTACATATACCATCTTATAGTTATAACAGTCTATTTTAATGTGATATCAACTTAATTTTGACTGCACATAAAACTCTACACTAACTTTTCCTCACTGCATATTTTATTTATTAATGTTATGATTTACATCTTTTATATTGTGTATCCATTAACAAATTATTTACTTTTATTATTTTCATCTTTAACTTTTATAATAGAGTATAACGCACCACCATTAGAGTATTATAGTATTCTGAATCTGAATATGGTCTTACCTTTACAGAAAGTTTTATATTTTCATTTGTTTTCATGTAGTTATTTAGTGTCCTTTTGTTTCAACTTGAATAACTTTATTATTCATGTAAAGCAGGTCTAGTGGGGAATTTCCTCCGCTTTTGTTTTTCTTGGAAAAATTTAATTTCTCCTTCATTTTGGCTTTGCCAGGTATAGTATTTCTATTGGCACTTGATTCATTTCAGTACTTTGAATGTACCATCACATTCTCTCTTGGCCTGCAAGGTCTCTGATGAGAAACCTACTGATGATCTTATGAGGGTTCCCTTGTAATAGATGAGTCACATTTTGTTATTGCTTCTAAAATTCTCTTTGTCTTTGACCTTGTTGAATTTGATTAAAATTTACCTTAGTAAAGACCTTCTGCTTAATCTCTTTGGCATTCTTTTGTCTTCATAGATCTTAATGTTCATTTTTCTCTTCAGGTTTGGGAAGCTTTCTGTCATTACATCTTTAAATAAGCTTTCTGCTCTTTTCTTTTTCTTCATTCCTTGTATGACTCCCATAATGCATACATCTGTTCTCATGATGGTATCTCATAAGTTCCATGAGTTTTTTTGTTTTTCTTTGTTATTCTTTCTCTTTTTTTTCCCCTCTGATTTGGTAATTTCTAATGATCTGTCTTTAATCACTCTGCTTCTTTCTCCTGCTTGATTGAATCAGCTGTTGAAATTATGAAATTTTTCAATTCAGTCATGTTCTTCAGCTTCAGAATTCCTGTTGTTTTTTAATGGGTTCTGTCCCTTATTGGACTTTTAATTTTGTTCATTTATTGTTTTCCTGATATTGTTTACTTGTCTGTCTGTGTTTTGTAGTTCACTGCACTTCTTTCAGATAATTATTTTGAATTTTTTGTTGGGCTTTTCCTAAATTTCTAGTTCTTTAGAGTTGGTTACTGATGGTGCTTACACTTTTTTCTCTATGGTGTCATGTATCCCTAATTCCTTGTAGTCCTTGTGACCTTATATTTGTGTGTGTGCATCTGAGGAAGTAAGCACCTCTTACAGTCTTTACACAATGGATTTCGTAGAGAAATCTCTTCACTAGTCAGCCCATCTAGAGCTACTGAGTGGCCTCACTGGCAGGGTTCACAGGGAGACTTGCTGCTGTTATTTTAGAACTTTCTAGCCTAGTCCCTGGGTCAGTGGGTGGATGGGTCTGGCTCCTGGCTCCACAGGGGACATCCTGGTACCTGAGCAGGCTTGGTGTCTGGACCCACAGTGGTGAATGTGGAGCTTGTCTCTATGTGAGAATGTCTAGCTCCTGGGTTCATGGTAATAGGCCTGGAATCTAAGTCTTTTAGTTCAGGCCAGATCCTGGGTCCAAAAGAGATAGCTTGGCATTAGCGTACACTTCGGTGGGCCTGAAGTTTGGATCTGTAGGGGCTGGCCTGAGGTCTGGGTTCACAGAGTCCAACAGCTCAGCACTGAGGCAGAACCTGAGCCTCAGTCTGTGAAGGCCAGCCTAGTACTGAGGTGGGCTTGAAGCCTGAGTACTCAAGGGTAGTCCTGGGTCCTGAGGCTTTAGGGTCTGGCCTAAAACCTGAGGCCAAGGAGGCTGGTCCGGTGCTGGGGTGGGCCTGAGGCTTGATCCTCAGGAGCTGGCCTAGAGTCAGTTCACTGGGACAGGTCTCATGATGGGTTCCATGGTGGAGCTGGTTTCTAACTTTACACTCCTTCCCCCTTATAAAAGTATCTTTCTCTGCACTGTGCTGCGTGTATTGGGGAAAGGATTATTTAAGTAATATGAAACAATCCTTTTTACCCTCTTCAATGTGTCTTTTATTATTTATTTACTCCACCCATGTGCTGTAATCTCTTACCTAGGTTCCTTAGCTTTTGAGAAGGTATTTTTGTGTGTACATAATTTTTGAAATTGTTGTTTCTGTGAGAGGACAAGCACTGAAAACTTCTGTTCTGCCATCTTGCTGACATCACTACTCTATCATCTAGATATGTATTTTAAGTACACTTTTAATTGCCAGTACACCATGTTTGCATAGGTATAACAGAAACCAGTCAAAGTCACATGTTATGATAGTGTGAGTGATGTGTACTTTATTAATCTGTTTGTAGGGTCTAAAAGGAGCTAACAGAACAGATGAAAAACCATATTTCCAGGAACCTCAACAGACAGAAGATCCTTAACTCTTAAATCTTAGCATGACTATTTTTTAAAAATTATATTTTTAAAATTATATTTTTAATTGAAGTATAATAAATTATTCATAGTTATGAGGTACAAAGTAATATTTTAATACCTGTATACAACATGTAATGATCAAATCAGAGTGCTATATTTTGGGTGCTTGTCCCACTAAAATTCGTATTAAAATTTGATTCCTAATGTTGGAGACTGGGCCTAATGGGAGATTCCTAATGTTGGAGACTGGGCCTAATGGGTCATGGGGTCAGATTCCTCATGAATGGCCTAGGGGCATCCTCACAATAATGAGTTAGTTTTCATTCTATTAGTTCCTGTGAGAGCTAGTTGTTATAAACAGCCTGGTACTTCCTCTCTCTCTCTCTTTCTCTTGCTTCCTCTCTTGCCATGTGATCTCTACACATGTCAGCTTCTCTTAACCTTCCACCAGGAGTGCAAGCAGCCTGAGGCCCTCATGAGAACTTGAGCAGATTGCAGCACCATGCTTCTCATACGTCCTGTATAACTATGAGCAAATAAACCTCTTTTCTTTACTAATTACCCAGTCTCAAGCATTCCTTTATAGCAATGCAAACGGACTAGGACAGTAAATTGGTACTAAGGAGTGGGTTGTTGCTATAAAGATACCTGAAAATGTGGAAGCAGCTTTGGAACTGGGTAATAGGCAGAGGTAGAAAGTTTGGAAGGATTAGAAAAAAATTAAAAGGTGAGAGAAATTTTGTAACTACTTAGGAAGTGATTAAGTGGTTGTAAACAACATGCTGATAGAAATATAGATAGTAAAGCCATGTTGATGAGGTCTCATATGGAAACTAGGAACTTAATAATAACTGAAGCAAATGTCACCCTTGTTCACCCATGTAAAAGAACTTGGCTGCATTGTGTCCATACCCTGGGTCTTTGTGGAGGGCTGAACTTAACAGTGAAGACCTAGAGTATCTGAAGGAAGATACAAAATGCAAATCAAAACCACAATAAGATATTGTCTTATCCCAGTTAGAATGACTATTATAAAAACCAGAGCACCATTGTAGTCTGAAAAGATATTTGACATAATTTTGATTTTTTAAAATTTGTTGGTTGGGAGCAAGATGGCCAAATAGGAACAGCTCCAGCCTCCAGCTCCCAGTGCAAGTGACACAGAAGACCGGTGATTTCTGCACTTTCAACTGAGGTACCGGGTTCATCTCACTGGGGAGTGCCAGACAATCGGTGCTGGTCAGCTGGTGCAGCCCCACCAGCGAGAGCTGAAGCAGGGTGAGGCATCGGCTCACCTGGGAAGCACAAGGGGGAAGGGAATCCCCTTTCCTAGCCAAGGAAAACAGACACACAACACCTGGAAAATCGGGTAGCTCCCACCCTAATACTGCACTTTACCAAGGGTCTTAGCAAATGGCACACCAGAAGATTATATCCTACATCTGGCCTGGAGGGTCCCACGCCCACAGAGCCTCCCTCATTTCTAGCATAGCATTCTGAGATCTAACTGCAAGGTGGCAGCAAGGCTGAGGGAGGGGCGCCTGCCATTGCTGAGGCTTAAGTAGGTAAACAAAGCCTCTGGGAAGCTCAAACTGGGTGGAGCCCACTGCAGCTCAAGGAAGCCTGCCTGTCTCTGTAGACTCCACCTCTGGGTGGAGTCTCACAGCTGTCTGACAGCTTTGAAGAGAGCAGTGGATCTCCCAGCATTGAGTTTGAGATATGAGAATGGGCAGACTGCCTGTTCAAATGGGTCCCTGACCCTTGAGTAGCCTAACTGGGAGACATCCCCCACTAGGTGCAGACTGACACCTCACACCTCACACGGTGGAGTACACTCCTGAGATGAAGCTTCCAGAGCAAGAATCAGACAGCAGCACTCGCTGTTCGTCAATATTCTATCTTCTACCGCCTCTGCTGCTGATACCCAGGCAAACAGGGTCTGGAGTGGACCTCAAGCAATCTCCAACAGACCTACAGCTGAGGGTCCTGACTGTTAGAAGGAAAACTAACAAACAGAAAGGACACCCACACCAAAACTCCATCAGTTCGTCACCATCATCAAAGACCAAAGGCAGATAAAACCACAAAGATGGGGAAAAAGCAAGGCAGAAAAGCTGGAAATTCAAAAAATCAGAGCTCATCTCCCCCTCCAAAGGAACGCAGCTCATCGTCAGCAATGGATCAAAGTTGGATAAAGAATGACTTTGATGAGTTGAGAGGAGGAGTCTTCAGTCAATCAACTTCTCAGAGCTAAAGGAGGAACTATGTACCCAGCACAAAGAAACTAAAAATCTTGAAAACAGAATGGAAGAATGGATAACTAGAATAATCAATGCAGAGAAGGCCATAAATGAACTGACAGATATAAAACCAAGACACGAGAGATACGTGACAAATGCACAAGCTTCAGTAACCAACTCGATCAACTGGAAGAAAGAGTATCAATGACTGAAGATGGAATGAATGAAGTGAAGTGAGAAGAGAAGTCTAGAGAAAAAAAAGGAAAAAGAAATGAACAAAGCCCCCAAGAAATATGGGATTATGTGGAAAGACCAAATCTACGTCTGACTGGTGTGCCTGAAAGTGAGGGAAAATGGAACCAAGTTGGAAAACACTCTTCAGGATATCATCCAGGACACCTTCCCCAACCTAGTAAGGCAGGCCAAGATTCAAATTCAGGAAATACAAAGAACACCACAAAGATACTCCTTGAGAAGAGCAACTCCAAGACACATAATTGTCAGATTCACCAAAGCTGAAATGAAGGAAAAAATGTTAAGGGCAGCCAGAGAGAAAGGTTGGGTTACCCACAAAGGGAAGCCCCTCAGACTAACAGCAGATCTCTCGGCAGAAACTCTCCAAACCAGAAGAGAGTGGGGGCCAATATTCAACATTCTTAAAGAAAAGAATTTTCAACCCAGAATTTCATATGCAGCCAAGCTAAGTTTCATCAGTGAAGGAGAAATAAAATCCTATACAGACAAGGCAATGCTTAGAGATTTTGTCACCATCAGGCCTGCCCTTCAAGAGATCCTGAAGGAAGCACTAAATATGGAAAGGAACAAGTACCAGCCATTGAAAAACATGCCAAAATGTAAAGACCATCGATGTTAGGAAGAAATTGTATCAACTAATGAGGAAAATAACCAGCTAATATCACAATGACAGGATCAAGTTCACACATAACAATATTAACCTTAAATGTAAATGGACTAAATGGTCCAATTAAAAGACACAGACTGGCAAATTAGATAAAGAGTCAAGACCCAGCAGTTTGCTGTATTCAGGGGACCCATGTCACATGCAGAGACACACACAGGTTCAAAATGAAGGGATGGAGGAAGATCTACCAAGCAAATGGAGAACAAAAAAAAGCAGGGTTTGCGATCTTAGTCTCTGATAAAACAGACTTTAAACCATCAAAGATCAAAAGAGACAAAGAAGGCCATTACATAATGGTAAAGGGATCAATTCAACAGGAAGAGCTAACTATCCTAAATATATATGCACCCAATACAGGAGCACCCAGATTCTTAAAGCAAGTCCTTAGAGACTTACAAAGAGACTTACAAAGAGACTTAGACTCCCATACAATAATAATGGGTGACTACAACACCCCACTGTCAACATTAGACAGATCAACAAGACAGAAAGTTAGCAAGGATATCCGGGAATTGAACTCAACTCTGCATCAAGTGGACCTAATAGACATCTACAGAACTCTCCAACCCAAATCAACAGAATATACACTCTTCTCAGCACCACATCACACTTATTCGAAAATTGACCACATAGTTGGAAGTAAAGCACTCCTCAGCAAATGTACAAGAACAGAAATTATAACAAACTGTCTCTCACACCACAGTGCAATCAAACTAGAACTCAAGACTAAGAAAATCAATCAAAACCGCTCAACTACTTGGAAACTGAACAACCTGCTCCTGAATGACTACTGGGTACATAACGAAATGAAGGCAGAAATAAATATGTTCTTTGAAACCAATGAGAACAAAGACACAACATACCAGAATCTCTGGGACACATTTAAAGCAGTGTGTAGAGGGAAATTTATAGTACTAAATGCCCACAAGAGAAAACTAGAGGGATCTAAAATTGACACCCTAACATCACAATTAAAAGAACTAGAGAAGCAAGAGCAAACACATTCAAAAGCTAGCAGAAGGCAAGAAATAACTACGATGAGAGCAGAACTGAAGGAGATAGAGACATGAAAAACCCTTCAAAAAAACCAAGGAATCCAGGAGCTGGTTGTTTGAAAAGATCAACAAAATTGATAGACCGCCAGCAAGATTAATAAAGAAGAAAAGAGAGAAGAATAAAATAGACACAATAAAAAATGATAAAGGAGATATCAGCACTGACCCCACAGAAATACAAACTACCATCAGAGAATACTATAAACACCTCTACACAAATAAACTAGAAAATCTAGAAGAAATGAATAATTTCCTGGACACTTACACTCTCCCAAGACTAAACCAGAAAGAAGTTGAATCCCTGAATAGACCAATAGCAGGCTCTGAAATTGAGGCAATAATTAATAGCCTACCAACCAAAAAAAGTCCAGGATCAAATGGATTCACAGCCGAATTCTACCGAAGGTACAAGGAGGAGCTGGTACCTTTCCTTCTGAAACTATTGCAATCAATAGAAAAAGAGGGAATCCTCCCTAATTCATTTTATGAGGCCAACATCATCCTGATATCAAAGCCTGGCAGAGACACAACAAAAAAGAGAATTTTAGACCAATATCCCTGATGAACATCAATGCAAAAATCCTCAATAAAATACTGGCAAACCGAATCCAGCAGCACATCCAAAAGCTTATCCACCATGATCAAGTGGGCTTCATCCCTGGGATGCAAGACTGGTTCAACATATGCAAATCAATAAACGTAATCCAGCATATAAACAGAACCAAAGACAAAAACCACATGATTATCTCAATAGATGCAGAAAAGGCCTTTGACAAAATTCAACAGCCCTTCATGCTAAAAATGCTCAATAAATTCGGTATTGATGGAACGTACCTCAAAATAATAAGAGCTATTTATGACAAACCCACAGCTAGTATCATAATGAATGGGCAAAAACTGGAAGCATTCCCTTTGAAAAGTGGCACAAGACAGGGATGCCCTCTCTCACCGCTCCTATTCAACATAGTGTTGGAAGTTCTGGCTAGGGCAATCAGGCAAGAGAAAGAAATAAATGGTATTCAGTTAGGAAAAGAAGAAGTCAAATTGTCCCTGTTTGCAGATGACATGATTGTATATTTAGAAAACCCCATCGTCTCAGCCCAAAATCTTCTTAAGCTGATAAGCAACTTCAGCAAAGTCTCAGGATACAAAATTAATGTGCAAAAATCACAAGCATTCTTATACACCCGTAACAGACAAGCAGAGAGCCAAATCATGAGTGAACTTCCATTCACAATTGCTTCAAGAGAATAAAATACCTAGGAATCCAACTTACAAGGTATGTAAAGGACCTCTTCAAGGAGAACTGCAAATCACTGCTCACTGCAATAAAAGACGACATAATCAAACGGAAGAACATACCATGCTCATGGATAGGAAGAATCAATATTGTGAATATGGCCATACTGCCCAAGATAATTTATAGATTCAATGCCATTTCCATCAAGCTACCAATGACTTTCTTAACAGAATTGGAAAAAACGGCTTTAAAGTTCATATGGAACCAAAAAAGAGCCCGCATTGCCAAGACAATCCTAAGTCAAAAGAACAAACCTGGAGGCATCATGCTACCTGACTTCAAACTATACTGCAAGGCTACAGTAACCAAAACAGCATGGTACTGGTACCAAAACAGAGATATAGACCAATGGAACAAAACAGAGCCCTCAGAAATAATACCACACATCTACAGCCATCTGATCTTTGACAAACCTGACAAAAACAAGAAATGGGGAAAGGAATCCCTACTTAATAAATAGTGCTGGGAAAATTGACTAGCCATAAGTAGAAAGCTGAAACTGGATCCTTTCCTTACTCCTTATACAAAAATAAATTCAAGATGGTTTAGAGACTTAAATGTTAGACCTAAAAGACCTAGAAGAAAAACCTTAGAAGAAAACCTAGGGAATACCATTCAGGACATAGGCATGGGCAAGGACTTCATGCCTAAACCAACAAAGCAATGGCAACAAAAGCCAAAATTGACAAATGGGATCTCATTAAAGAGCTTCTGCACAGCAAAAGAAACTACCATCAGAGTGAACAGGCAACCTACAGAATGGGAGAAAATTTTTGCAATCTACTCATCTGACAAAGGGCTAATATCCAGAACCTAAAAAGAACTCAAACAAATTTACAAGAAAAAAACAAACAACCCCATCAAAAAGTGGGCAAAGGATATGAGCAGACATTTCTCAAAAGAAGACATGCATACAGCCAACAGATACATGAAAAAATGCTCCTCATCACTGGTCATCAGAGAAATGCAAATCAAAACCACAATAAGATACCATCTCACACCAGTTAGAATGGCAATCATTAAAAAGTCAGAAAACAACAGATGCTGGAGAGGATGTGGAGAAATAGGAACACTTTTACACTGTTGGTGGGGTTGTAAACTGGTTCAACCATTGTTTAAAACAGTATGGCGATTCCTCAAGGATCTTGAACTAGAAATACCATATGACCCAGCCATCCCATTACTGGGTATATACCCAAAGGATTATAAATCATGCTGCTATAAAGACACATGCACACATATGTTCATTGCGGCACTATTCACAATAGCAAAGACTTGGAATCAACCCAAATGTCCATCAGTGACAGACTGGATTAAGAAAATATGGCACATATACACAATGGAATACTATGCAGCCACAAAACGGATGAGTTCATGTCCTTTGTAGGGACATGGATGCAGCTGGAAGCCATCATTCTCAGCAAACTATCACAAGAACAGAAAATCAAACACCGCATGTTCTCACTCATAGGTGGGAATTGAACAATGAGATCACTTGGACTCTGGAAGGGGAATATCACATACAGGGGCCTATTATGGGGAAGTGGAAGCAGGGAGAGATGGCATTGGGAGCTATACCTGATGTAAATGTTGAGTTGATGGGTGCTGCCGAGTTGATGGGTGTAGCACAGCAACATGGCACAAGTATACATATGTAACAAACCTGCACGTTGTGCACATGCACCCTAGAACTTAAAGTATAATAAAAATAAATAAATAAAATAAAATGTGTTGAGCCTTAAAACTATGGTCTATCCTTAAGAATGTTCCATGGGCAGATGAGAAGAATGTATGTTTTGCAATAGTTGATTGAAATGTTCTGTAAACGCTTGTTAGGTCCATTTGGTTTATAATGCAGTTTAATTCTGATATTTGTTTGTTTTCTGCGTAAATGCTGACATTGGGGGTGTTGATGTTCCCAACTATCATTATAGTGGGGTCTATCTTTAATTTAGCTCTAATAATATACACTTTGTATATTTGGGTACTCTTACGTTGGGTGCATACATATTTTTAATTTTATATTTTCTTGCTGAATTGATCTCTTTATCATTATGTAATGACTTTCATCCCTTTTTTGTTTGTTTGTTTATAGTCTATTTTATCTAGTATAAATATATCTTTTTCTGTGTGCCTTTGGCATCTGTTTGTGAGGAATATTTCATTCCATCCTTCACTTTCAATCTTATGTGGTCTTTATGGTAAACAGAATTTCTTATAGGAAGCATATAGTTGGGTCTTGTTTATTTTTTAACTCATGCAGCTAGCCTATATCTTTTAATTAGACACTATAACTGCTTTACATTCAAGGTTGGTAATAAGTAAAGACCCACTCTTGTCATTTTGTGAATTGTTTTCTAGTTGGTTTGTGTATCCCTGTGCTTCTTTATTCCTCTCTTTTTGTTTATCTTTGTAGTTTATTGGTTTTGTATAGTGATACGTTTGATTCCTTTCTCTTTCTCATATGTTTATCTGTTTTGCCAGTGAGTTTTAATCTTTTAGGTGTTTTTACAATGGCAAATATTCTTTTTTTTTTTTTTTTTTTTCTAGATGTAGGTTTCCTTTGAGCGTTTCTGGTAGGGCTGGTCTAATGATAATAAATTTCCTCTGTTTTTGCTTGTCTGGGAATGACTTCTTTTTTCTTCATTCCTTAAAGATAGTTTTCCTGGGTGTAACATTCTTGTGACATTTTTGTTTGGTTTGGTTTCCACACTTTAAATATATTTTCCCATTCTCTTTTAGCCTATAAGATTTCTACTGAGAAATCTGCTATTATTCTGATGGAGATTCTGCAACTCTCATAAGGTCAAATTTTGTTCACATCATTGTGTCCCATATGTCTTGTAGGCTTTCTTCATTCTTCATTCTTTTTTATTTTTATTTTTTCTACTTGTGGAGATGTAGGGGCAATTGGGCCCCAGGATAGAATGCACTCTGATGGTGGCTCTGCTTCTAAAATGGTGACATTCTGCAGCAGTCTAGGTTACGGGTGATGTGGTGGGGGGAACCATTATGAATTATTTCTCTGAAAGCTCCCTATACTGTGCTTAATGCCTACAAGAGTTGTGGGGCTCTCAGGTACTTAGAATTCAGATGTTCATGATTGATATATGGACTCTTGGGGATCTCCTTTTTACCTTTTCCTTCCAGCAGGGAGTCCCTCTTCAGTCTGAGTTGATCCTGGCCAGGTGCTTTCTTTCTTTCTCTAAGCTGCTATCCTGAGTCACCATGCGTCAATAGGTCTTTGTCATTTCTTTGCTAAATTCCAATGTTCTTTCCTAGACATTGTGTGGTCTTCTGGATATGTGGTTATCTATTTTGTTGTTGTTGTGCTTCTTTGTGAAGGAGATAAGTGCTGGGTGTGGTAGGGAGCCATCTTGATGACTTGTCCTCTAAGCATGACTATTTTCAGTGAGTAACCTAGACTTATACATTTCATTTACACTTACTTGATATTAAATTATTGCTTTTCTTTGGAGAACTACTGTAAGGACATGTAAAACTTCTCAGAGATGTAAACAACATTACAAAGCTTTTAAGAAGCACCCAGGATACTCTCTTTCATACTTTAGTGTTTTATTAAGAAATATTTATATTAGAATTTTGAAAAGTCAAAAATGTCAAAGCCTTCAAAGAATCCATTTCAGGTTTTTCTTATAATGTTTGCAAGCAGGAAAGGGAGCTGAAAGTTGCAGGTAGGTTGATACAGAGGTGTGCCCTATATGTTGAATGCAAGAATGATACTAACTCTTTAATTTAGGATATGTTGTTGCAATGTTCTCTGAAATTTGAACTCTAGTGATTGTAGCAGTCTTCCAAACCTGCGGTTGTTTTGGTCACTCTAGTCTTTCCTAAGTCTACAGTGGTATAGCCACTGTCTTAATCAGCTTCTTGGTAATACATTAATGAAATGCACTTCATACACAACCCACAGTCTCAGACCAGGCTTAGGAGATTGCTTTACTAAAAGAATCAGGAGTATAATGACCTTATATTGTAGGTAGATTCTATCTGACAAACCACCCATTTTAATTCTTTTTGATCCCTGTTATAGTTTTTGATTCTGGGGATCATGGGACTTTATTGAAATGCCTGTATTGCATTGGAGACCTCAGAAGCACAGTCCTGTCTCAAGTTTCAATTTCTGTTTCTATCTGAGGAAATGGTTTGGAACTGCTTCATTGCAATTTTCAACTCTGTGGAAAAATACGTGATTGATTTAGAATTTATGTTAGCTTCCGTGTCTTTTTATTTTTGTAACAGTGTGCATTTGAAAATTTTTAATGATCTACAAATACTTCTTTATTACATTGTTATAATTTTGTTCATAGGGTAGTTCATTGTTAGTTAGGAAGACATTTTATGAAATTATATTGATTTATCTGTCAGATAGAAGAACCACATAACTTTTGGGCAGATGCTTTTCAACAGAAGTATTTGTAGTTAAAATTGGGGAGGCAATCACAACTTTTAGGGAAAATATCTAGAAAAATTATGCATTTCCAACACATGGTTAATATAGTGGAAATGAAACTTCAAAAATGTGTGGAATTTCTACTCTAAAAGGAGAAAGTTCTCTGAACAAATCAATTATTTTGTTTTATGTCTGTGATCCTTTCCAAATTTAAAGGAAGAAATTGTGAATTAAAAAATAGATGTATAGAAAATTGATCTGTTTGATAAGAACAGTTCAAGACAAAGCTATGAATTAGGCAATTATTTTTATTTGGCAATATTTCTATTCCTCCTTAAATGTTTTTCCTTTTTGGCAGTATGTTCTTTCTCCAGTTACCTTCCAGGCACACTTATGCCAAGGTTTTACTTTCTTATTATGTCCCTCTTCTGTTTAAATCTTACTTGCATATATCCCTTTGCTTCATAGCCAGCTAAAATAATACAATAGTTTTATTAACAGATACTGGCTTAACATACAATTGATAACTTTCATTTTTATGAGTAGTTTTGGAGATAAGTATTCTTAAAATTAATTCAGATAAATTTAAAGGAGATGGAGGAATTAGAGATAACAAGAAACATATTTTTGCACAGACTGAATTTTTCCCAAGCATTCCTCAAATTACATCTACTTACTTTTGTATAATAACTATTCTGCTAATATTAAACATATTGAATTCATATAACAGAAATGGTTCACTTGTTATTTGAAAATGAAATTCATTAATTATTAGGGTGGTTTACATTTCTAAAGTAATTTCATGTGCATTTTCTCATGTGATTATCTCAATAACCATATTAGGAAGAGCACACAGTGTCACCTTTTTACAAATGAAGGAATTGAGCCTCAGACAGGTTTATAAATTTGCTTAAGGTGACCAACCACTGTATAGTAAAAATAGAAAATAAACCAATGTCACTGGACTCCTGGCCTCATAATTGTTCCATCATTGCTAGTCAAGATATATAAGAGATGAACACTTAATTAAATATCTTTCCCTTTATTCAGTACACATATATTAATTACCAGTAATACACGTTGACTCATAAGGGATATAGAGAGGCAGAGACATGACCTTACTAGGAGTTCCCAGTCTAGTTGAGAAAGTTAAAACATTTAAAGAGATTTCTGTAATACAAGATATAGAAAGTGAAATGTCCCAGTAAAATTGAGGGAGAGGTATAATAGTGAGTGAATCTAAAGAAGGACTTTTTAGCTGTAAAGAGAAAATTGTAGTCTTCACACTGGAGCGTGCACATGGACATAGCTTTGCATGATGTCTAGGATATGGACATATAGAGATGAAAGATAGTATACAAAAGCAGAGGGAATATTGAGCACAAAGTTACATACAGGAGAAAGGGTCGATGATATAGACCTTTTCTGCATTTTCTTTCCTTTGCATTGATACTCCCTTCTGTTAACAGTACAGAAGGGAATACTGATGTGGAATACTCTTCTGTTAACAATACCCAAATATTTCTTTGGGCAGCCAGCTCTTTCCAACTCTAAATATATGTGTTTGTGGAGAGGTTGATCTGATCATTCTGCTTTAAAGGGGACCACAATTCCCAGCCTGATCAGTCAGAATTACAGTGGTTCAAGGATATGCATATTACGCAGGACTTCTGAGTAAAAGCACATTTTTTTTTCTTTCTGCTGAGGTTTCTCAGAAAGTAGAATGTAAGTGGTGGTCTTCTTTGCCCGGTCATGGAAAAAGCCTTCTGTGTGTATACAGTTCTCAACGGGTCTCTCACATTTCTGCCCATCTTGTGGATAAAGTACAAATTGCCTTTTTTTCCAGACTATACTTTAAAATATGTTTCCTCAGTAAATAGCCTTGGGAAGAGAGAAAGAGATCCAGAACAAAGGAAAGGAATGCTTACTGCCCATCAAAAAAGACTCAGGCTTTCTAAGCTCATAGTTCCTCTACTGCAACACAACCTACTACCTGGGTAGGCATACACCTAGGCTTCTCTGTGCCCCTCATGGTATTTATGGATTAGAGGGATTCACAGAAATATACCTTTGCCTCTGGTCCAGCAGTCTCATATTTTCTGTCAGCATTTATATAACGGAGGCAGGTTAACTTGCTAACTTACAAGCAAGGTAAATCTCAGACCATTCTCATTTTTCTGACACTTTCTGGATAAATAAACCAACATAGAGGCTTCTAGAAAGATGTACAAAGAAAGAAGTTTGTGGCAACAATTTTTTTGACATCTGTATCAAATTATGCCTTAATTCAGATATCTGTATCTTACTCACTTAAATGAACTACCACATTTTCATTCCTACTTAAGCTTTCTTAAATTATGTTTCCATCACTTGCAAGCAAAAAAATCCCAGTTTATCCCAATATTGGAGAACAATCTAAAAATTTAATTTAATTCGATGCAGAAATGGGACTACTAAAAGATTAGATTAGATATGAATTTCTAGCATAGCTGTGAATTTGACTGGAAGTGAATGAAAACAATGGGATTTTTCCATTAGAATACAATATTTTACACACATTTAAATCTTGAGTATCAATATGGAATTTCATTCCAGTGCATTCTATGCATGTTCTCAACTAGCAAAAAAAAAAAAAAAAAAGATAGGTCTTTAATTGTTATTAGCTTTGAGAAGATGAAGAACAGATATTATTTATGATAAGCAAATTAAAACCAAGTGACTTTTCCTGAAACTTCACTGTGGCCTGAAAGTAAACCATAGCTTATGTGATTCTCTTTAGGGTCTCCACATATTCTTTTCTGGCACATTTCTCTTCAAAATATTTCATCAAGAAAGTAAATAAAAGAGAAAAATGCACACTGATTACATAAAATATAATTTTTGCTACATATATTGTAAATAAAATAGTAACTTATATACTTAAGGGTTTTGTTTTTTCAAGTAAGGTACAAAATGTGATATTATGAAAGAAACATTAAGCTTGGAATAATTTTACCTGTGTTTTCGCTACAGTGCTGTGTAAGACAAAACCACTAAGTCTTAAAATTTCTTGTGTAAATTTGGATAATTAATCCTATCCTCACAAGTAATTGTTAGGTAAGTTATGTTGTATGTGAATGTGTTTAGCATGTACTTGGAATAAATGTAGGTGATATGTTATATTTACTGACTTTATGTTTTGTATAAGTTATAAATATAGAGGTGTCATTTGAAGTGTTCGAAGATAATAAAAGATGATTTTAGAAGAATAAATGTTCATCTTTTTCAGAATTAATTCTGAAATTCTTCAGATAAGTTCATCTAAAACATTAATACATGACATATGAAAAGTAAAAGTAGTGGCAGCTTGCTTTCTCAAATGTTAAAACATAGCATAGAATAATAATGATTTTAAAAATGCAGAATGTATATAAGAATCAATAAACCAATCAGTGGAACAGACTAGATAATCTTAAATGACAAAATGTAAACTAATTTATAAAGTGGAACAAATAATAAAAAAAGTACAATTCAACAAATGTCAAAACAATTTTCTCTGGGGAAAGAAAACCAAGTTGTTTCATTTACTAATATAATCTTCCTGTGGATCTAAAAGTTAAAAGTAAAAATGAAAGTCTTAAAATTAGGAAGCAATTTTTGAGCATAAACACAACAGAAAAAAATCTTAAAGGTTATTATTTAGTAATTTGACCACATGCAAACTTGATACTTCTGTATGTCAAACATGAATAAAAAGCAAATGATCAACTAGGAAAATGTTTGCAAAAAGTATAATGAGAGGAAAGAGTTCTCCCAAATTATTTTAAAATAACAACCCAGTGGAAAAATGAATAAAAGTCTCATAGAATCATGTAATATAGAAAGAAAAGGGGACAGGAAATATACGAAAAATTTGCAACTTTGGTAGTAACCAAAGAAATACTAATAAGATTATTTTCATCACCACTGGAAAATTTATAGTGATCTGGGTTGCTGAAATGTGTACAAATTCATATAGATGTTCTGTAAAAAATTTGCTACTTTGTGTTAAGAAATAAATATTCCTATTTATTATCTCCTTAATCCTACTCATAAATTTAATCCAATTCTATTCTTAGTCATACCACAAATTCCTACGACTTCCTAACCTACTAGCAATCTATTCAAATAAAATAATTAGTAATTCTTATTGAATTTTAATATAAATATAAGTATAATTTTTACAAAAAGTAGGCAATAGGAAGTGAATAAAACAGTAAAATAGTTAAATATTAAATACACATGTAAAAAATTTTATGACATCATTAAAAAGTCAGGTTTCAAGAAACATCTGGGAAAATGTTCATGATATAATACAAATAAATGAAATACAAAAGGAACATGATAAAAGAAGAACACAATTTGATACCTATTATGACAAAAAAAAATGGCATTTAACAAAAGAAGAAGAATTGTACCAAAATTGAGATCATGCTAATTTCAAATAGGTGGTTTATATCTTATATTTTGTATTTTCCCAATTTTTTAATGATATGTTTCTATAACTAGACAAAAATGTTCTTTAATTTAAAATTTTTAAAAAATCAAATGCTCAAAAAATATTCTTCTCTTTGGATGAAACCAGCTTATCTATAAAATTGTGTACTGCTGAAATTTCAGAGTACCCAATAAGATAAGAAAAACTAATTTGCTTTTATGGTACAGAGGTTAAAAAATGAGACACACACTATATGCTTGTGATACGAATATTTCTAATATTAGAACCACCAATAGAAGTACACTATTTTGCATATTTTTTCTTTTCTCTTAGCATTGCATGACCTTATATTTAATTTGCATAATTTAAATGAGTTCTTTGAGTGGCATGCAGTTGCATAATTATTCCTTTAATTACTGTTATTACTGGTTGTGTAATAGCAGATAATTTGAATAGATCATTTTTATCCTCCAATTTCTGCAGTTTCATATGCAATACAGATAGACTATATCAAAATGCTAAAATTACATGTGAAGATATAAAGAGAACTGTTGAAGATTTTTAGAATCATGAATTTGTCTGTCTCCTAAATAAGCAAAAGGAAGAATCTACATTTTTTGTTTAGAAAATCAAAAGTCAAGTATTTAACTCTTACACCTTGTGTAATTGTGGAAACCATCCACACACACAAAAAAAATGGAATACATACTAAATTGTTTAAGTCTGTTGAATAATATAAACTTTCTTATTTTTCAGGAATTTTTTACATAATAAACCTGAGAAGAAAATCATGTATCATTAAGATATGTATGCTCAGTTCTTGATAAATATATAAAAATTGTATTCAAAATCAGATCATTGTTGATACTTGATATGGTTGGCTGTGTCCCTACCCAAATCTCATCTTGATTTATAGCTCCCATAATCCCCATGTGTCATGGGTAGGACTCAGTGGGAGGTAATTGAATCATGGGGCATGTCGTTCCCATGCTGTTCTTGTTATAATGAAAAATCTCAAGAAATCTGATGACTTTATAAAGGATAATTCCCCTGTACACACTCTCTTTCTGCCACCATGTAAGACGTGGCTTTGTTCCTCCTTCTGCCATGACTGTGAGGCCTCTCTAGTCATGTGCAACTATGAGTCCATTAAACCTCTTTTTCTTTATAAATTCCCCAGTCCCAGGTATGTCTTTATTAGCAACGTGAGAACAGGCTAATACAATGCTATTTTCATTTACAGTTCTCTAAAAGCAAAATATTTTGTTATTTACAGAATCCTTAAAATTTAAATTATCTAACAATCATTCCCACTCTGATTTATTTAAAAAAGTAATAAAGCTCTCATTATTATAGGATATGTCAGACTCTTCAAGTTTTTAAATTAATTTTCCAAATAGGCATAAGGCATAATAAGCAAAAGACATAAGATAGAATAGGCATAAGGATTAAGGAGGTAAAGTAGGTGTCTGGTACCCCATCAGGCATAGGGTATGGTTCTGTAACTTGAGATCAGAAGAGACTGGGCAGCTATGGCTGGGATGTACAGTTGTCACTTCTTCCCATAATTAACAAACATTTCTTTAAAATGTTCTGCACTTTAGCACGAGGAAGCATCTGATATGCTGCCATAATGGAAGTCAGTTTTGCTTTCTTTGTGCATATGTCAATGTCAGATGTTATGAGGACAATCAAGAAGTAGAAGTCAGACTCTGGCTTTTGTATGCAAAGACCTCGAATCTCCACTGGGGAAGGTCAACCCTTGTGTATGTCCCTGGTTCCCAAATAACAACAGGACAGAGTTGTGTGTTTTTTAGCAACAAAATATGTGGGATAGACATTGAGTCCCAAAAAACAAGTCTCTGAGCAAAACACTAGCCTAGTGAGAGTCTAAGAGCAGACAAGGGTTTTAGCAAAGATGAAAAGAACCAGGGTTTGTGCGACCTGTCATGCGCGTCCATGTGAAGAGACCACCAAACGGGCTTTGTGTGAGCAACATGGCTGTTTATTTCACCTGGGTACAGGCAGGCTGAGTCTGAAAAGAGAGTCAGCAAAGGGAGATAAGGGTGGGACCATTTTATAGGATTTGGGTGGGTAAAGGAAAATTACAGTCAAAGGGGGTTGTTCTCTGGTGGGCAGGAGTGGGGGTTACAAGGTGCTCAGTGGGGGAGTTTCTGAGCCAGGATGAGCCAGGAAAAGGAATTTCACAAGACAATATAATCGCTTAAGGCAAGGATGGACCATTTTCACTTCTTTTGTGGTGGAATGTCATCGGTTAAGGTGAGGCAGGGCATTTGCACTTCTTTTGTGATTTTTCAGTTACTTCAGGCCATCTGGGCGTATATGTGCAAGTCACAGGGGATGCGATGGCTTGGCTTGGGCTCAGAGGCCTGACATTCCTGCCTTCTTATATGAATAATAAAACAAAATAGTGTGTGAAGTGTTGGGGTGGTGAAAATTTTTTGGGGGGTGGTATGGAGAGAAAATGGGCGATGTTTCTCAGGACTGCTTCAAGCGGTATTAGGGGTGGTGTGGGAACCTAGGGTGGGAGACATTAAGCTGAAGGAAGATTTTGTGGTAAAGGGTGATATTGTGGGATCGTTAGAAGAAACATTTGTCATATTAAATGATTGGTAATGGCCTGGATGTGATTTTGTGTGAATTGAAAAACTAAATGGAAGGCACAAGGTAAGAGAAGGAGAAAGAACAGGTATTGAAGGACTATGAATTGGGAGGACCTAGGACATCTAATTAGGGAGTGCCCATGGAGGTTCAGCATAGCCTTGCCAGCAAAGATTATTTATTTACCTTAAGAGGGAATTTAGAGTGGCGGTTTGGGATAGCACTAGGAAATATCAGCTCTGATGGCTTGGAGAAACATTGTAAACCGGCAGTGTAAACACGAGCAGGGCATTTATGAGTAGTTGAGAAGGTGAATAGGAGTATGACTAGACAGAAGACAGTAGGGATGAAAGTTTTTTGGGGTGCAGTTTAAGTTGGTCTGGTGTCTGGAATGAGACTGGGACCTAATAAAAAGGAGTGTCTACACAGGAGCTCAAATGGGCTGGAACCTGTAGCATTCCGAGGACAGGCCTGAATTCTGAGAAGGGAAAGTGGTAAAAGTATTGTCTAGTCCTTTTAAAGTTGGTGACTGAGCTTGGTGAGGTGTGTTTTTAAAAGACTATTAGTCTGTTCTACCTTTCCTGAAGATTGAGGACGGTAAAGGTTTTAAAGGTTTCACTGACTATACTAAGAGCCTGAGAAACTGCTTGAGTGATTTGACTATTAAAGTCTGGTCCATTGTCAGACTGTATAGAGATAGGAAGGCCAAACCAAGGAATTATGTCTGACAGAAGGGAAGAAATGACTGCGGTGGCCTTCTCAGACCCTGTGGGAAAGGCCTCTACTTATCCAGTGAAAGTGTCTACCTAGACCAAGAGGTATTTTAGTTTTCTGACATGTGAGTAAAGTCAATTTGCCAGTCCTGTGCAGGGGCAAATCCCCAAGCTTGATGTGTAGGAAAGGTAGGGGGCCTGAACAATCCCTGAGGGGTAGGAGACCAGCAGATGGATCATGAGAAGTGATCTCCTTGAGGATAGATTTCTAGGATGGAAAGGAATGAGAGGTTCTAAGAGATAGGCCAGTGGTTTGTAACCTAGATGGAAGAAGTTATGAAATGACGACAGAATAGAATGGGCCTTTGAGGCTGGAAGGAAATAATTTCCTTGGTCTAAGAACTATTTGCCTTATGTGGGAAGAGATTGATAGGTGGAAGTTTCAGTGGGGATGAGGTGGGAGTGGCCGATGTGAAGGAGGAAAACTGCCCTGAGGTATAGAAGTTGGAAGCTAGCTGCTTTTTTAACTAACTTATCAGCATAAGCATTGTCCTGAGTGATGGGATCTGATGCTTTTTGATGGCTGCTTTTTTACCTAACTTATCAGCATAAGTATTGTCCTGAGCGATGGTTGGGGGAAGAAAATAGATTTTGGAAGTTGTAAGAACTGTAGAGAGTTGAGCATAGTTTGTGATTTTTAGGGCCTCTAACAGTATTAAAGCAGTGGCAGCCACTGCGTGCAGACATGAGGGCTAGGCTAAAACAGTAAGGTCAAGTTGTTTGGACAGAAAGGCTACCGTAAGAGGTCCCTGCTCTTGTGTAAGAATTCTGTCCGCACTAACCATGCCTAGAAAGGGAGTTGTTTTGTAGAAGGGGTTGGGGTTTGGGAGATTAGTCAGACATGATCAGCAGGGGGAGTAAGTGTGTATTTATGAGAATTATGACGAGATAGGTAACAGATGAGGAAGATATTTTGGCTTGACTGAAATAATGGCGGCTGTCTGTGAAGCCTTGCAGCAGTACAGCCTATGTAATTTGCTGAGCCTGATGGGTGTCAGGGTCAGTTCAAGTGAAAGCGAAGGGAGGCTGGGATGAAGGGTGTAAAGGAATAGTAACAAAAGTATGTTTGAGATCCAGAACAGAATAATGGGTTGTGGAGGGAGGTATTGAGGATAGGAGAGTATATGGGTTTGGCACCATGGGGTGAATAGGCAAGACAATTTGGTTGATAAGGCACAGAGATCTTGAATTAACCTGTAAGGCTTGTCTGGTTTTAGGACAGGTAAAATGGGGGAATTGTAAGGGGAGTTTACAGGCTTTAAAAGGCCATGCTGTAGCAGGTGAGTGATAACAGGCTTTAATCCTTTTAAAGCGTGCTGTGGGATAGGATACTGGTGTTGAGTGGGGTAAGGGTGATTGGGTTTTAATGGGATAGTAATGGGCATGTGTTCGGTTGCCAGGGAAGGAGTAGAGATGTCCTATACTTGTGGGTTAAGGTGGGGGGTACGAGAGGAAGACGCAAAGGAGGCTTTGAACTGGGGGAAAAGGCAGCAATGAGATGTGGTTGTAGCCTAGGAATAGTCAGGGAAGCAGATAATTTAGTTAAAGTGTCTTGACCTAATAAGGGAGCTGGGCAGGTGGGGATAACTAAAAAGGAATGCATAAAAGAATGTTGTCCAAGTTGGCACCAGAGTGGGGAGTTTTAAGAGGTTTAGCAGCCTGGCCATCAATACCCACAACAGTTATGGAGGCAAGGGAAACAGGCCCTTGAAAAGAAGGTAATGTGGAGTGGGTAGCCTCCGTATTGATTAAGAAGGGGACGGACTTACCCTCTACTGTAAGAGTTACCCAAAGCATCTGTGATGGTCCAGGAGGCTTCTGAGGCGATGGGGCAGCGTCAGTCTTCAGCCGCTAAGCTGAGAAGATCTGGGAAGGAGTCAGTCAGAGAGCCTTGGGCCAGAGCTCCAGGGCCTCTGGGAGTGGCTGCCTGGCAAGTTGGACAGTCTGATTTCCAGTGGGGTCCTGCTCAGATGAGACACGGCTTAGGAGGAATCCCAGGCTGTGGGCATTCCTTGGCCCAGTGGCCAGCTTTCCAGCACTTGTAGCAAGCTCCTGGGGGAGGAGGATCTGGAGGAACCCCTGGCAGCTGCGGTTCAGGCCTTTGGAGTTGTGTGCTGGAGATGTGGCTGGGGTTTGTCTCGTAATGGAGGCAGAGAATTACAATTCAGAAATGAGTTGCTACTTGGCTGCCTCTACTCTATTATTGTACACCTTGAAGGCAAGGTTCGCTAAGTCCTGTTGTGGGGTTTGAGGGCTGGAATTTAATTTTGGGGGTTTATTTAATGTCAGGAGCAGATTGGGTAATACAATAAAATGCATATTAAGAATAAGATGGCCTTCTGACCTTTCAGAGTCTAGGGCTGAAAAGCGTCTCAGGGTTGCTGCTAAACAGGCCATGAACTGGGCTAAGTTTTTCATATTTGATGAAAAAGAGCCTAAACGCTAACTGATTTGGGAGAGATCGGATAAAGAAAAAGGAACATTAACCTTGACTATGCCTTTAGCTCTAGCCACGTTTTTAAGAGGAAATTTCTGGGCAAGTTGGGGAGGGCTAGTCACGGAACAAAACTGTAAGCCAGACCGGGTGTGAGGAGGGGAAGTGATAAAAGGACTATAGGGTGGGGGAGCAGAGATTGAGGAAAAATTTGGACCTAGCTCGGCCTGGTGAGGAGGGGAGAGGTTGGATGGGTCTGTGGAAAAGGAAGATTAGAAAGGCTCAGCGATGCCTGGGGTTGGGACTGATGGGACAGGCGGGAGTGAAAAAAGGAAGATTTGAGATGAGTTGCATTGGGAACAGAAACTAGGGAGGGACCGATGTGTAAAAATGCCTGGACGTCAGGCACCTCAGGCCATTTGCCCATTTTACGACAAGAATTATTTAGATCTTGTAGGATGGAAAAATCAACAGTGCCATTTTCTGGCTATTTGGAACTACTGTCGAGTTTGTATTGGGGTCAGTAGCATTGTAGAAGAAAATAAGGCATTTAGGTTTTAGATCAGGTGTGAGTTCTTGAGAACACAGGCTACGGAGAGGAAGGAGGAATGGAGGGTAGAAGGTTGACCATAGTGAAGGAGGCAAGCGGAGAGAAAAGAAAGAGTGGAGATATGGAGAGAAGGAGTTCTGGGGTTCTTGCCCTCCAGAAAACTGGGAAAGGGATCGGGGCATGAAACTAAGGGATTGGGGAGCAAAAATAAGAGGTCAGGGTGGAAAAATAAAAGGGGGCACAAAAATAAGAGGTCAGGGCGCAAAAATAAGAGGGGGCACAAAAATAAGAGGTTGGGGTTCTTGCTCCTCCCCAAGAAAAGCAGAGAAGGGGTAGAAACAGGGAGAGAAGGGGTTGGGGTGCTTGGCTCTCCCGCAGAAAAGTAGGACTTTCTGCTTAGGGTGAAGGACCAAGGCAGGCATCCCCGCAGCATGGTCAGACACCCCTGAAACGTGGGTGAGTAATCAGAGAGGCATCCCTGCAATGATTAAACACCAAGAGAAGGCTGCCTTCTGCAGTCCATGACCGGCGCCGGTGTTTTGGGTTCCACGGATAAAACGTGTCTCCTTTGTCTCTACCAGAAAATGAGAGGAATTGAAATTAAGAGAAGGGAGAGATTGATGGGTGGTGCCAAGATCGAAAGGAAAAAGAGGTTGAGAGATAGTGAGAGAGGTTGGAGAAGAGAGTAAAAAGGGGACCACTTATCTGATTTAAAATTGGTGAGATATTCCTTGGGCTGGTTGGTCTGAGGACCAGAGGTCATAGGTGGATCTTTCTCACAGAGCAAAGAGCAGGAGGACAGGGGATTGATCTCCCAAGGGAGATCCCCTGATCCGAGTCACGGCACCAAAATGTCATGCGCGTCCATGTGAAGAGACCACCAAACAGGCTTTGTGTGAGCAACATGGCTGTTTATTTCACCTGGGTGCAGGCAGGCTGAGTCCGAAAAGAGAGTCAGCAAAGGCAGATAAGGGACAGTTTTATAGGATTTGGGTAGGTAAAGGAAAATTACAGTCAAAGGGGGTTGTTCTCTGGTGGGCAGGAGTGGGGGTTACAAGGTGCTCAGTGGGGGAGCTTTTTGAGCCAGGATGAGCCAGGAAAAGGAATTTCATAAGATAATATAATTGCTTAAGGCAAAGACCGGTCACTTTCACTTCTTTCGTGGTGGAATGTCATCAGTTAAGGCGAGGCAGGGCATTTGCACTTCTTTTGTGATTCTTCAGTTACTTCAGGCCATCTGGGCATATACGTGCAAGTCACAGGAGATGCGATGGCTTGGCTTGGGTTCAGAGGCCTGACACAACCAACAAGTCTCCCATGTCAAAATCCAGAATTAAGAACAAACTATTATTTTTACTGGACAGTGAGATTATCTGCTTCAGCCAGAAAAAAAAAAAATCATTCTGGAGTATCCCTTTCTCACATTCTAATTTCAATGTTACCATATCTGTCAGTTCTGCTTTGTTAACATCTTTCCCACTTGTAGCCCTATACCATGTCATTCTTTCTGCCCTTGCCTTAATTTAGTACCCCATTAGCTTTCGACTCAACTATTGGCATAGGCTTCCAACTGATCTCTTTACTTACTGTGTTAGACACCCCTTCTATCCATGCACCATAAATCCTGCCTACATTCTGCTATAACTATGATCATTCTAGGATGAAAATCATGACACACTAATCCCTTGCTTGAAACCCTGGTCTCTTTACATTTGCTCTCAAGTTGAAGCACATGAAATTGCTAGTATTGAACAGGTTTGGAACTATAAAAACAGCAATTTTATAATGTAACTGCTGAAAACTTATATCAGGAGACTTTGGGTTGTAAGTAACAATACCCAAGTAAAAATGGCTTGAAAATGAAAGCATTAATTAACACTTCTCCTTCAAATTTGTGCTTCATAACCTCCCTTTTCAAGACTATTGTCTCATTTGTCCCTCTCCTGGATGGAATGAATCATTAAATACACTACTTAGCAAAGCACTTAGCAAAGCACTTATTATTAAAGTTATTAGTCAACCTATCATAACATTTATTTTTCTTCTTCTCATAATCGCCTCAAGTTCTTTGAGGGCAAGAATCATGTTTGATTCATTTGCAAATTTCCAGAATCCTGCACAGTGCCTAGAACATAGTGGGCACTACATATTTGTGGATTAAGTGAATGAATGAAAAGCAGAATAGATGAATATATAACTGAGTAAATAGGATGGGGTCAGATTTTATACCATAGCTATATGGGTGCCATATAAATGTCTCCATTATTTACTGTACACCGTGGGTTGCAGATTGGAAGTTTTCAGTACAGCACATTCTTTTCCCAGTGCTTCAGTGACGTTATTTCCAAAAAATATGTTATTTTCATGTCTGACAATATAAGTACAAATTAATATCAATATCATGATATAATTGTGCTTCTTGCCATCTAGAGGCAATCAATGCAAATTAGGAGCCCTCAAAAACAATTACCCTTCTCCTATCTATCTCATATAAATATCGTGACCATCTGTTAATAAAATAATGCTGTTTAAAGTTACTTGGGGCTTTTTTAGTGCTAAAGTTTAGCAAAATATTTGCTAATGTTTTTAGAAGGTACTTTTGAAATTGCTAATATTCCCTTAATATTTGTTTAAAAATGAGACTTATTTCATTGAAGAGAAGCCTATCGGTCAGGTGTGGTGGCTCATGCCTGTAATTCCAGCACTTTGGGAAGCCAAGGTGGGTGGATCACCTGAGGACAGGAGTTTGAGACCAGCCTGACCAACGTGGTGAAACCCTGTCTCTACTGAAAATATAAAAATTAACCGGGTGTGGTGGCTGGCACCTATAATCCCAGCTACTCAGGAGACTGAGGCAGGAGAATCGCTTGAACCTGGGAGGCAGAGGTTGTTGTGAGCCGAGATGGTGCCATTGCACTCCAACCTGGGGGACAAGAGCAAAACTCCGTCTCAAAAAAATAAAAAAGAAGAAGAAAGAAATAAAGAAAGATAGATAGATAGATTTATTATTACTATGTCTTGACTTTATATTGAAAGCCTCACGTGATGGATTAAAAAATAATGAACTGGATTTTGAGAGTATAGATTAAGTATCAAATGAAATAATTTTGTAGATTATCAACTTTATCGAGGTCATAAGGTTATATATTTATGTGCTTTCCATAAACTGTTTTACAGTACATGCCAAATGGTCTGTTGTTTCTTCAGATTAATGAAATAATGTGCCTGTCAAAAATCTTTATTCTTAGCATCACATAAAACATGTAGATTGGCAAGAGGTTTTGCTAGGGTTCTTAAAGATTGGACTCAAAAAAAGATCTCTATTCAGAATTGCATATGATAGAGTAAATTTATGATTCTAAAATAAATTACCACTTCTAACACTTAGAGAAGTACAGTGGAGTCAGAGGTGTCTGGCCTTACTTATTAATTCCACCTCTCCACTCCTTGTTCAAGCTTCAGTTTTTTTTTTTCTACAGTTGAGTATCTTGCAGAGGTAAGTGCTGAAAAGAATATAACCAAGTCTTGCGTTATGTAACAGAACACACAGAGAGATTTTGTGTGGGCTACAAAAAAAAAAAAAAAATACATCTGGGAGTGCAGAAAGTTAGCATTAAGATGAACAGTACGTGCCAAGGTATAGAAAGGAAGGACATTCGTGTGTGTATGCACATGTGAACCATTATAAACAAAGGTACCAATCTGCAATTTCATTACAAAAGATGGTCCAACAAATAAGAACCCTATTTTCATTTCTTATGAACTATTTTGTTTTCAGAAACTTTAGGCAAATTCAGGGCTATATAACATATGGCAAATTAGAGGAACCACTCTTTAGTTTTGAGAAGTCTATCTTGCTGGAGTGACTCAGTGGTTCAAGAAGCATCTATGGGAGGAGAAAGATCCAAAACCATTTGCTAGTATTACACAAATTAGCAATTTCACAAAACATCACCACTGTTCAGATGTAGAGTCAGGAGAAATAATGTTAAGCCAGAACAAGGAATGACTAGAATGTGTCCTGAATTCAAAGTAAAGAGAATATGGAAATTCAACTGAACAGTCAAGACTAAGGCATCTAGATATATCATATATTATAGGATATATGAGTCTAGAAAGTGGACCTGAGACAAGCACAAGGAAAATGGACATGTGGAATACACTGGAGTCCCTTAGAGTAAGTCTGAAGTAGTGTCTAAATTTGGATTGTCAAAATCCAGTTATAGTAGCATAACTATAGGCAGCAGAATAGGTAATAAAATTCATTCATAGTGAGCCTGAGAGTGAATGTTAGAAGCAGCTCAGCCACAGGATGGCTTTAATGGAAAGCAATATTGACAGCTAGGGTCCCTTTTATCCCCCGGTCTCTAGCTAGAATTAGTCTCAGTGTGGCCTCCTGCAGAGTCTACAGGTAAGAGAACCAGAAGAATGCAGGGGCTAGTACTGTCAGTTACTCTCCTGCCCCAGTCAGAATGTCTGGCTGCCATTCTCCTTCATCCCTTTCCCTCTTCTTTTTCCCCCACCCTACAACACCCTCTTCTGGGTTTCTCCCTACAACTCCGTGAGAGTGCTCCTAGAATTCTCATGAATGGATAGGGTATCGAGAGAACCCACTCCTGATGGTTACTTGGGTTCTTTTCTATTTCCTAGGCATCTCGGCTTGTTTGAGAAATAAAGGGAAAGAGTACAAGAGAGAGAAATTTAAAGCTGGGTGTCCGGGGGAGACATCACATGTTGGCAGGATCCGTGATGCTCTCCTAGCCATAAGACCAACAAGTTTTTATTAGCAATTTTCAAAAGGAGAGGGAGTGCACAAATAGGGTGTGGGTCACAGAGATCACATACTTCACAAGGTAATAAATGGAGGCAAACGGAGGCAGGGCGAGATCACAGGACCACTGGATGGGGCGAAATTAAAATTGCTAATGAAGTTTTGGGCACAGATTGTCATTGATAACATTTTATCAGGAAACAGGGTTTGAGAGCAGACAACCTGTCTGACCAAAATTTATTAGGCAGGAATTTTCTTGTCCTAATAAGCCTGAGAGTGCTACGGGAGACCAGGGCTTATTTCATCCCTTCGGCTTCGACCATAAAAGACGGCATGCTTCCAAGGGTGCCATTCATAGGTCTGCCGTCAGGGGTGCATTCTCTTTCTCAAGGATGTTGCTTGCTGAGAAAAAGAATTCAGCGATATTTCTCCTATTTGCTTTCAAAAGAGGAGAAATATGGCTCTGTTCTGTCCGGCTCACCAGCGGCCAGTTCAAAGTTACCTCCCTTGTTCCCTGAACATCGCTGTTGTCCTGTTCTTTTATCAAGATTCCCAGATTTCATATTGTTCAAACACACATGCTCTACAAACAATTTGTGCAGTTGACACAATCATCACAGGGTCCTGAGGCGACATTCATCCTCCTCAGCTTACAAAGAAGATGATGGGATTAAGAGATTAAAGTAAAGACAGGCATAGGAAACCACAAGGGTATTGATTGTGGAAGTGATAAGTGTCCATGAAATCTTCACAATTGATGTTCAGAGATTGCAGTAAAGGCAGGCATAAGAAATTATAAAAGTATTAATTTAGGGAACTAATAAATGTCCATGAAATCTTCACAATTTATGTTCTTCTGCCACGGCTTCAGCCGGTCCCTCCGTTTGAGTCCCTGACTTCCCACAACAATAGGGAATTTTCTTCTCTCCTGGACAAAGACATGTTAACACAATTCATCAGTCAGCAATCTGTCTGTACACATGTCACTTCTAAATGACTCAGCTGTTTGATTCCCATGCCTCTTGCTTTCCAAGTAATCTGCCATTTTTCTTCTTCCTCCACAAGTATTCTTAATGGAATTCTATGAACACATAGAATTCAAGATGATCTGTGAGTCTCTTGAGATTACAATTACAATTTTGGATATACTTCTGAATGTGAACTTTTCTGAAAATAGAGTTTATGAATTTCCTTGCATTTTCAGTGGGGCTGATGATATAAAATGATTAACAGCCATTAATTTATGACATTTATTTTATTCATTGGCTTCCTGCCATTTCCTTTCTAGTATGACAATAGGGCCACGACCACAATCACTAATGGAATTTGTACAGCACTTTACAACTTATGATATTCTTTAAAATACTCTTTTGTGTTCACAAATCCATTTGATGTTCATGACTGTCCTGAAAGGTCAGGTCTTTTTTTTTTTTTTTTTTTTGAGATGGAGTCTTACTCTGTCCCCTAGGCTGTAGTGCAGTGGCGTGATCTCAGTTCACTACAACCTCCACCTCCTGGGTCTAAGCGATTTTCCCGCCTCAGCCTCCCGAGTAGCTGGGATTACAGGCACCCACCATCATGCTTGGCTAATTTTTGTATCTTTGTAGAGATGGGGTTTCACCACATTGGCCAGGCTGGTCTTGAACTCCTGACCTCAGGTGATCCACCTGTCTAGGCCTCCCAAAATGCTGGAATTACAGATGTGAGCCACCATGCCCATCCCAGGTCTTATTATATCCATTTACAGATAAGGAAAGTCAGACTTAGAGAGTAAGAACCATCTAGCTAAGTATATGGCAGAGCTGGGACCAGAACTCAAGTATCTAAACTCTTTGTCTGCAAGCAAAGAGCTCTTTGCATGGCCAAAATGTTTAATAACTATTTAGGACTTTTCTGTCTTCAGTCTGCATTTATTTTTCCTCTTTAGTACTATCTTTGATCCTGGAGAATAAGCTTGGTGTGCAATTTATCCAGATTTTCCCTATTTTCAAATGAGGGACTGTGACACAATGTGATTTTTTTCCTTAGGGCCTTGAATCTCCTTCAGTATATTTAGAAACAAAATGATTCACGGATTTAAAACATAGACAGGAAGTCAGTAACTCAGAGAACTAAATGTGTCTCTGGTTTAGATTTGCTGAGTGACCTTAGACAAAACACTTAACCTTTCTTTCTCAATTAATCTGTGAAATAGAGTTAAACCATTTTCTCATACAGTAAAACAACAGTTAATAACTCATTGAACACTTAGAAATTTACATGTCATATACATAAACATGTTTCTGATGTTATTTTGAGTAGGTCAGTGTTTCCTATGTGAAATCATTAAAAGGAGACAGAGCTTGTGGTGAGCTGAGATCCGGCCACTGCACTCCAGCCCAGGCGACAGAGCAAGACTCCATCTCAAAAAAAAAAAAAAAAAAAAAAAAAAAAAAAAAAAAAAAATTCACAAGATTGAATGTGTAATTCACTTTCTGATTAGACTGTTTATTTTAAAAATCCACATTTTTTCCTGCATTTTTGTTTGATTATTTTTCCCACTAAATTTATTGTCTCATCAAAGCAGTGTTTGTTCATCTGTAGAATCATTTAGCGTGTATTGGACTATGGGGACCTGAGATGGAACTTTTCCCATTTAAGAAAATAGCCACTCTGTATTTAGATTCCTGTAGGGGACACTTTAGGAGAGTGATGTTGTTATGTCATGCCTACAAATACCTCATCTGGGTCTGTAGTTTCTGGTATATCTGCTCATTCAAGATAGTGGCACTTAGCAATTCAACCAGATGTAAGTTGGCTAATAAACAAAGCCAGTATTCTATGGGGGCCTGAACAACACTTCCTGTGTTTGACTCTGGTTGCCCTGAAGTTGTTTTAAGTCCAGCACTGCTGGTGACGTTTCCCCTGGTGCACTGAATAGCTCATGCCATGTCAAAGGGCGTTGACCTTTTCACTCTTAGAACAAAAAGACTGGAAACAAATTATGCTCTGAGAATTGGTCAAAGGATAACAACAACAACACCAAAAATGTGCCTGACCCCCAAAACAAGTGATGAACACAAATTCTAAGCTTTAGAGTATTATCATTAAGAGTATTGTCTCTTTAACCAACTTTTCCTTAAAGTGTAATATGAGCATTTGCTTCAATTTACTCTGAAACCACCCACCCCCAACCCTCCTTGGCTCCTTTTGCAGAACACAATGAACCAACTACTGTTGTCTCTACTCCCCCTATCCAGCTGAATCTATTCCAGTTTACGAACTGTCCACCATGGAGCTGAGTCTTCCAAAGAGAATGACTCATCTGCAAGTTTTGCTCGTGGCTTCTGAGAGTATATTTAGTGTGAAGAACTGGAGGATGCAGCATATCCAAACACATGCTAGGCTACAGAATTTGAGTGGGAAAAAGAGGACAGGGCTAAAATAGAACTGTAATAAGCCAAAGAATTAGAGGCCTGGCTTAGCTTTTTCAGCTATGTAGCTTCAGCAACACCTACAGTTCCCCGCCAAGAATGGCACACCACATTAACGTAATGAAAATGAGGCTTCCCTGGTGGTTTCTTTTGGAAGGAAGAAAAACATACTTAATGTAAAAAATAATCAAAAATAAAAACAAACCAGTGCTTCACTATTGTTTCAAGTTAATGGGAAGATAATTTCTCCTTATATTAGTGAAATTAGGCAACACTTGCCCAGGAGCGACTTGTGCAGATAACTGGTGGGCTGAATATACTTCTTAGGAAATTGTTTAGGTTGGTTCTTCATTAGTAAACTCAAGCGGAATTTGACATAATTGCAGGAACCACTCTCCTCTTCTTTCTCTGAGTCATACTCTTGAACAAGAAGTTTTTGTGTTCATTGATTTGCCTTTTGATTTTATTGTTTAAATGTTCCATCAAAGACAATTATGGAAACTTAGCTATGATCTCACGTTTATATTGCTCAACAGTTCATCAGTGTTCTGACACTAAGTCAGCATTTGAAAGCAGTGATCACAAAAGCTGACAATCAGGAGTTCATGTCCCAACACACGCCACAGTGTGACCAAAGTAGCTTTCTTTAGCTTGAACTAACACTCCCCTCACAGACTTCAACCCAGCTCTCCTCTGTTTTCCTTCCCTTATGGCTCTGTGCTTACTTGTGTTTCTTCCTTTCTGCAGCTGTCGATGTATTTATCCTGTTTACTTGTCTTTCTCTTTTTTCTTCTATCTCTTCATTTTGTTGCTTCTCTCTTCTGTTGCTCCCTTCAAGTGACTATGACAGTAAACTAAAGATTATATTTAAATAACTGTTGTAAATCTCTGCAGAAACGTTCATTTTTTTCTGTTTAATAAACTGTTATCAATAGCCAAGGTTTTGTATTGCTCTCATAAAAATACGTCTTTTTTAAAAAATGAAACCCTGATTTCTTTTTTGTTTCCCAGTAGCTCTTGAGAGAAAAAGCAAAAAATTTCCTTAATCCTAAATTCAAAATGGATTTTCAGAGTAGAGCAGTTCAAGTTGCCCCCTCCCTGCCAAAAAACAGAGAAAACTTGTTTCTAGCCAGTTGCTTTGAAAATGATTATCTTTTATTACCCCCAAACTCACTTATGCATAGAGATAGTATTTGATTTACTTTAGGGAGAAGGCTAGTAGACACTAGTAAATTTAATTGCAATTTCAATTATGCTTTATAAATAACATACATTATAAATATTTCAATTTTTTAATCTTTTTTATTGGTCAAATTTCTAACTATATTTAAGTGAAATCTTTACTGTAGTCTAGAAGTATATTGCAACAAATCTGTCTGATAATCAAATAAATGTAAATTGAAAGAAAAGTCAAATAACCTTTTTTTTTACCAATCAACTAAGAAAGATGAAAAAAATTGTAACCCCCAATGCTTGCAATGATTCTATGAAATTCAGAGTTCAGCTTATACATTGTTGACAGGAATGCAACTGTTTCTCTCTCTCTCTTTCGTGTGTGTGTGTGTGTGTGTGTGTATATATATATATATATACATTATGGATGCAGGAACCACTTTTCAATTTTCAATTACATACATAAATACATATATAAAATATATATTATATATACACACATAAATACACAAAATACATATGCTGTATAAATACATATACATTTTCTTTGTAAAAACACATATAGGTATGTTTTTTGAGCTAATAATTCCACTTTTAGAAACTTACAGCAAGAATTTTAAATTTGAGGGTAGGCATTATGATGCTTTTCAGAGATTTATTTATAGTTTTTTTAAAAAGGAGACAAGCAAAAGGTTAATTGTAGGAGAATTACTAAGTAAACTTTCAGTGTTTACTAATTGTACTCAACAGCATTTAATTCAGACATTAAAATAATGGTTTTGGAAAAGATGTAGTAACATGGGGATTGCTTATGATGTAATGTCACAATCATGTAATAAAGAAACATCGATGTTTTGTGTTTCCTTGAACGGAAACACAAAACCATCCAAAATATTTGTATGAATATAAAAATTGCCTTTTTAAAAAAAGGTTTTTGTATAGTCAAATGTTTATAAATGCACATGCATAACTTTTAAAAACTCATATGAAGGTATATACCAGTCACCATCCTCAGCTCCTCCAGTAAAACTTAATTGTCGTTATTTTTCAGAATCTTATGCTCTTAAAAATTTGGAGAAATATTGTACAAAATTCTACACACTTTAAAAATGTTAAAAGGTTATGTATTTCTAAATTACTTTGAACTTTAAGGGAAAAATTGTATGTGAACATGTGACATCCCTTGATGACCATTATTTGCATTGTAAAAAGTTGCTCCTCGGTTCTACCAAGTAACAAAACAGTGTCTTCCAGATGTATTAAAAATTTTTTTAAATCCAATTATTGTAATCTTATTCATGCAAAAGTAAAGGAAATAGAGGGAGATATTTTATGGCATTTGATACCAGTATAAGGAAAGGAAAAAAATGAAATAAAAACCATTCTTATTGTTATTACAAAACAATTTTATTTCTAGAAATTTTACTTTACTTTTCTCCTAACATTTAAAATCTGAGGCTTACACATAACACAGACAAAATACATATCTGTACAATTGTGATTATGAGTGTTGTGTTAACAACTGCTGCTGTTCTATCAAAACTGCGAACAAAGAATGGGTATTAATTAATGGGAGACAGTAACAGGCGGGAAAAGTTGAGGGAGTATTCAATAAGCTGTCAAAACAGGAGCTAAATTCTATAGAACGGGTGTTCACATATCTGACAAAAATCGATCCTGAAACTTTGCTTTTCCATTTTTGCTTAGAAACAACACTACCCAGACTCTCACCTACTAATCTTTCAATTGCTCGGAATAATGGTGTTTATGGCATGAAAATCAAATTCATTTTAGTACTTTTAGATCACCAAAGCCACTGTGAATTGTGACACAAAAGGGATACACAGGTGTGTATTTAGAGCTGTACTTGAAACTGTCTTATTTTACCTTGTAGGATTAAAGATCTCAGAAAGATAGAGCATGGTTTGGGAAATAAGTTGTGTCAAATATTATCATTAAATATGGGCCATAGAAATCTCCAGAAAATAAATCAGTTTTTAGATTGTAATTTCAAATATGTAAATTCTATTTTAACATGTTTATTTTAAATTCCTGTGGGAAAAACAGATTGCATAGTGACACCTAAACCCTAAATAAAATCTCTGAGGTCAGTAACTTAGTCCTAAATATTTTTCAGTGAACATTGTGAGGGATTACTTTGAAGAAAAGCAAAAAAATTGATACACAAACACCCTGATTTTCTAAACTCCTTACCTCACAATGGAAATACCACCAAAGATGAAGCCCATTTTTCTACAAATTGAGCATGTAACACAGTGCTATTGTTATTCCTGGCAACAGCCCATAAAGTTCTGTGATCTGATAGGCACTTAAAGGCATATGCATCACAAATATTCTTCCACATTCCCTTGATTCCATATCTGAAGTTCCAACATTAGTTACTTCTTTCTGTTGAGAAGCACTGGCAATCCTTTGTGAAGTGCTTGCCAAAATACTAGAACAACAGGCTATAATAGTAAATTACAAAAGGGGAAATAAGATGAACAGTAGACATGTGAAAAGATGCTTTGTCTCACTAATAATTGTCACTCATACTTTTTTCCATTTTTTTATTACGGTAAAATACATATAAAATGTACGATGTTATGTTAACCATTTGTGAGTATTTGTAATGTTGTGCAAACATCATCATCATCTCTCTTCATAATTCTTTATCAACTTGTAAAATGAAACTCAATACCCATTAACAACAACTTCTATTCCCTCCTTCCTCTAGCCCCTGCTATTCTATTTTCTATCTCTGATTTTAACTACTCTAAGTGCCTCATAGTAGAATCATACAGTGTTTGTTTGTAACTGGCTTATTTCATTTGGTGTAATGTCCTCAAGGTTCACTCATGTGGTAGCATAGGTCAGAATTTCCTTCCTTTTTAAGGCTGAATAATATTCCTTAGCATGTGTTTACCACATTTTGTTTATCTATTCATCCATTGATGCATATTTAGGTAGCTTCCACGTTTTAGCTATTGTGAATAAAGCTGCTATACACATGGATGCACAAATATCTCTTCAACATCTTGTTTTCAATTCTTTTAGATATATACCCAGAAGTGGAACTGCTGAATCATATGATAATTCTATTTTTTATTTTTTGAGGAACCATCATACTGTCTTCCACAATGGCTATTCCATTTTACAATCCCATGAGTAGTGACCCAAGAGTTCCACAGTAACATATTTTTAGCAAAAACATCATTGTGACAATATTTCCAATAATGAAAAATTGAATACAGTAATTTATTCATCAACATATTGAAGTATGTTGTATCCATATTATGAGCCACTCTGCTGCTACTGGAATGAGACTTAGTTATATTTATTGACAAGGAAAAGTATCCATATCATATATAATTGAGTTAATAAAATCAGATTACATAAGAGTTTATGTAAAAGTATGCCATTTCTGTAGAATTGTATACTTATGTTTATAAATGCATAGTAATGTATATGTGCCTAGTTAACTATGGATAACTGGTAATTTGTTACTTTCTTTTTTGTGTTTTCTATATTGTTCGATTTTTTAAAATGTCTCTAGATCATTTTACCCAAAAAGCTATAAAAATAATGTATACCATTCATTATTGTCTTAAAATGTTTTTTAATCCCTTAGCGTTAATTTTCCTGGATGAACCTACTTAAAGGTCAGCTGATTATTTTAGTATTCACTGATGGCCTACGATATGTCATTACACTAGTAGTTCCTTAGCTAAAAGAAGGAGTAAGACATAGTCTGTGCCTACTTTCCAGGTGCCATGGTTTAGTGGATCACATACACTTACAAACAAATCATTATAAATCCATTGGATGAATAAAACAATAAAAATAAAAAGAATAAGAAGGACATTGGAGAGATAACAATAACTTGCAACTGTAAGGTAGAAATTGGAGGTCAAGAAGAACTTAAACAGAGGAACAGAGGGTGTAACGCCTGGGCAAGTTTTTTGTTTTTGTTTTGTTTGCTTTTATTTTAATGACAATGTCTCACATTGTTGGCCAGGCTAGAGTGCAGTGGTGACCACACCTGACTAATTTTTGTTGTATGTCTCTTGTTGTGGAGTCAGGGTCTCACCATGTTGCCCAAGCATGTCACAGACTCCTGGGCTCATGCAATCCTCCTGCCTCACCTTCCCAAAGTGTTGGGGTTACAGATGTGAGCCAGCACACACGGCAGGGATTAAAAAGAAAGACTAAAAGTTGACAAGAAGATGTCGAAGCAGTTAGGATCTGAGGGAGATGGAGGAGAAGAGAGAAAAGGACATGGGAGAGCATTAGGTCTTGGCAAAGTCTTAATTCAACAACCTATGAGGGCTCAATGTAGTTGAAAATTAGGCTGGACAGTCAGGTTGAAGAGAGACATAAAATGCTTTCCAAAACTTGACTTTGGTTTGAATCCCCTTTGTGGAGTTGATCTAATTACTGAACACAGTTATAATTCTAATCAATCACGTCACGATTTTATAATTTAGACGCTAGGGCAATGTCCACACTGTTTTGTTCTTTATAAACAGAAAGCTGATACCTGAATTCACCTTTGTAACAGGCTTCACCATTGTCTCTGCTTCTGGTAGATTTTGATTGATAAACTTAAGCAAGTAACATAAACAGTAGCTAAGATTACAGTGTTGTTCTTATAGACATACAGTGAGCTGTGCATGTCTAGTGGCTTTGCATGCCGGCAAACTGTCATTTCGTTGGAAAGTTACCAGCCAAATTGGGTAGAGGATACTGCAGGCTAAAAGCTGTCAATTTCTACATCAATGGTTGCTAAGACAAGAATCGCTGTTTGTACCACAATTCTTCATTATTAAATAGAAGATCCATGTTCTTCTTTTCATGAAATGTTATTGTAATACATATCAAAGTAAGGAGCTATTTAGAACTTCCATTAAAGTAAGAATTCAAAGGCTAGTCTACAGTGAAGATTCTTGAAAATTACGAGTGGAAAGAAAATTAGCCTGATGTGCAACTAACTTCAGAAACTAATCAGCAGTAAAAATATTTTAGACACAATTTCTCTTGCACGTAGGCATGATTTAGCAGCTTTCTTCTCTAGCACTATCAACTTTTTGAATTGATAATTATTTCATTGGCCATGTTTCTTGGGTTGTGCTCTTGAGAGGCATTGCTAATTGTAGCACCCAAAAGAGTAGTCTTGAAACTTAGAAAAACTTCCACTAGACCTATTTGAAATAATTTTCATTTGTGGGCTATTCAGAAGATTTAATAAACCGATGTCTTACATTAGGAGAATCCTGGCAGGAACAGCTGCTAGAATTAATTGTAAAACACTTGGCAATATAAAGTGCTATGTAAATGTTAGTTAATAATAATAATAAGATTCTGAAGTCTCTAGAAGTGAGAGGCTATTGTGATATGTTAGAAAAATGAGACAACACACAATGCAGAAATTAAAATTATTTAAGGCAAACTGTGTGCTTTAGTATTTGAGATAATTGTCATATATATCAGGAAATACAAGAAATTTACTTTTCATTTTAAATATAAAAATTAAGGATACATAATCAGAGTACCATGATAATTAGTAGATTGTTCAACCCTTTAAATGATTGAAAATTAAGATAGAAAAAAAAATAGGTCGCTTTACCCAGTAATTGAGGGAGAGGTCAAGATTGGGAGTGAAGGGTCTAGATTTTGGCAGTAATTGATTTGACAGTATAGCGTTGAGGTCAAACTCAGCTTCAGAGCCAGGTATCCAAAGCTCAAGTCAATCTTCTGATTTATTAAATGTGTTACCTTGGGTAAGTTGTATGACCTCTCTGAGCTATACCTATTCAATTTTTAATTGTTGTGGGTATATAGTAGGTGTATATATTTATGGAGTACGTGAGACGTTTTGATACAGGCATGCAATATGAAATAAGCACATCATGGAGAATGCGGTATTCATCCCTTCACACATTTATCTTTGAGTTACAAATAATCCAATTACACAATCTTTCAGTTATTTAAAAATGTATAATTAAGTTATTATTGAGCTGTATCTATTTAATGGAGGTGAGAGTAACTTCTACTTCATACCCTTAGAGTAATGAAAAATAGTACACTGGCATAGAGTAAGTATTCTGGAAATGTTAGTTACTTTGATTCTGATTTATAAGAATAAGAATCTTGGGCAAAATTAAAAATCAAAATCTAAATTTTTTCCCTCTAGATAGGAGAACAAAAAGGAGTTCAGTGCCCAAAGATATTTGGTAAATTGGTAAACACTTCAAGCTAAAGGCTCCCACCCAATTATTTTTTTTTTAGAGTTTCACCATCTCCATCAGCAACATAAGGAAGGTTCTGAGTTTTTCAATAAAGAACTTTGTATTTTTTCTTACCCTAACATTTTAAACTTTGTTTAAATTTGAACTATTTATATTTTCAGAACATCTATTGACATCCCTTAGAACAGTTTGAGATGTCTCATTAGACATTTTCCACGGTCTCATTCTGGTCCCTGTGAACAGATCTTTTTAAAAATTAAACATTTTAGTTGGAAATAATTTCAAACTTAAAGAAAAAAATTCAAGAATGAAAATAGTTCGAAGAATATTCAAAGCTTTTGCCCAGAACCACCTATGTGAACATTTTGCCCCATTTGTTTTATACTTTGCTCTATTTATTCTTCTCTCTCTCTCTCTCTCTCTATTATTTTGTTTTCTGAACCATTTCAGGGTCAGTTATATACCACATGGCTTTTCAGTGTATTCCTAATAACTTCAGTGTGTATTTGCTAATAGGAATAGTCTCTCACATATCCACAGTGCAATGGCCAGCTTCAGTAAATTTAACATTGATACAATACTTTAAATTATTGTCCATTTTCCAGTTTTTAAAATTGATCCCATAATGCCCTTTATAGTATGTTTTTTTCCCCAGTACAGACTCCAGGGCAAATAATGCACCTAATTGCCACGTCTTTTTATACTCCTTAATTTGTCACATTTCCATAGCCTTTCTTTACCTTAAATGTTGATGTTTCTCCCCCTTTTCAAAATATAACATTTCTCAATTTGGATTTATCTGGTTATTTTAAAATGAAACTTCAGATTCAGTTTATTTATTATTGGCCAAAACACTACATAGGTGATGATTTGACCTTCTCAGGGTGTTACACCTAGGGATGCATGATGTCCATCTGTTCATCTTTGCTGATATTAAGTTGGTGCAAAAGTAATTGTGGTTTCTGCCATTACTTTCAATGTAATAGTATTTTCATTATGTGGTCAAAGTGTTGTTTGATTTTTCCATAGTATAATTGCTATTTTTTTCCTTATTATTAATAAGCAGCCTGTGAGGACACTATTTAAGTTCATGAAAATATTCTATTTCTTGTCAAAATTTCTCTCTAGATTCAGCATTTATTGATATTTTTGTCTGGCCTAGTCTTAATTATGATGGTTGCAAAATGCTGATTTTCCAGCCTCAGCACTTTTTCCATATTTATCAGTTGGTAATTGACAATCAACTGTAACAAAAAACCTTTTCTTCTTAATAATTAAGTATTAATAATTAATAATTAAGTATGGTAGGGCCTTATGAATTTCTATTTTTTCAAAGTTTTAAGATGATTGTTCTTAATTATTTTGGTAAACAAATTGTTCCAGATTTGGTCCATGGGAGCTCCTTCAAGTAGACTTCTCTTCTTGTTCCAAACCCCATCGTTTTATTTTTGTCACTTTTTGGCGTAACAAAATATTCCAGGCTTATCTTGTATGTTCTGCCCCCGCCTTGGAATAAGCTACTTCTCTAGGAGTTCTGAGACTGAGAGAGATGAGGTGTGTTCATTGCTTTTTGAGTGTCATTGACTCTAGGTCCTATGAAAAGATCTTTTAATTATCCAAACAATATGAAATTTTATATCTCTCTCTATATATTTTTTGTCAACTCAAGGATAAAAATCGGGCAACAGTGTGACAAAAATTTAGTGGTCATTTAGTCTGACTCTTAGCTGATGCAAGAATCTGCTCCAAAAATATATTGAATCACTAACATGATAGATTTAATATCACCAAATCTTCCATAATTTTCATTGTATGTTATTTCTTACGATAAACATATACAATTTTTCTAGGAATTTCTTTTCGACCTAAATATTCTCTCTATTTTTCTCACTTCCCCTAGGCTATTAAGAGTTTTTAGGCTAGTGTGAAATCTCCCTATATTTTTTTAGGACTTTACATGTATCATAAATCAATTTTATATAGGCTAACAATAACAAAACGTGGAATTTATTACAGAGATACAGGAATGTCTTGTGAAACAGACTTTTACCCATGCATATGAAAAGTTGTCATACAAGTAACTGAACCCTCTATTTTTGGCTTGTTTATGTATCTCTGCTTTATGCTTCTCTCTTTGATGGTTATTTTTTAATTTCAAAAATCTTATTTAAGGTATGAAACACAATGTTATAAGATATATATGTATTTTAAAATGGTTACCATAGCAGAACAAATTAACATACCCATCATCACACTTATTTCCCCATTTTTTCTTCACAGACACATCTCTTACAATCTATGAATTTATAGGATATGTTTTGTGCCACATGTAGAAATATTCTGACAGTTTCTAAGTCGTAATTCCATAATCAGGGCAACAGGATCTCATTGATTGAACTTAGGTCACATGTCTACCCCTGGCCCAGTCAAGCATGGTCACAGAATATAAACATAGGCTGACATAGGATCTATTTCTGAGATTGTAGAAAGACATTTTGAGACAAATCAGGCAATCTTGTGAATTGGGTAGAGTGTAAAAAAGGGGTGTACTGTATTCACTCACACGTCACATTCAACATGGAATCTTTCTAAAAATATAAACCAATAAAAGCATGCCACGGTGAGAATTTTCACTGGAAAGGGAAGACATAAGTATTACCAATATAGGGCCGGGCGCGGTGGCTCAAGCCTGTAATCCCAGCACTGTGGGAGGCCGAGACGGGCGGATCACAAGGTCAGGAGATCGAGACCATCCTGGCTAACATGGTGAAACCCCGTCTCTACTAAAAAATACAAAAAACTAGCCGGGCGAGGTGGCGGGTGCCTGTAGTCCCAGCTACTCGGGAGGCTGAGGCAGGAGAATGGCGGGAACCCGGGAGGGGGAGCTTGCAGTGAGCTGAGATCTGGCCACTGCACTCCAGCCTGGGCGCCAGAGCAAGACTCCGTCTCAAAAAAAAAAAAAAAAAAAAAAAAGTATTACCAATATATGGAGAGTTGCTCAATCTTAATAAGGGTAAAAGAGTGGAAAAGTGTCATGGAGTATGTAAATAAGTATATAAATAAGTTATTATAAATCCCTTTCAGAATGCGTAGATGTCTAACTGAGACTCTGTACCCTTCAATTATCCTCTCCCCACCCTTTCCCCAACCCCAGCCTCTGATACATACCATTCTACTCTTTGTTTCTAGTTCAGTTCTAGATTCTACACATAAGTAAGGATATGTGGTATGTATCTTTCTGCTCAGCTTAATTTTAAAAATAAGAAAAGAAAACGTTTGTGGATTAACAATGCAGGGCTGCAGTTAGAGTGCCAGTGAAGGTTGCACTGTGTTTTCCCCACTTACTGCTGGCAATACATGTACCAAATGTATTATTATTAAAACCATCAGGAACACCTGACATATGAGCATCACTAACATTTTACTTACTAATGAATATTTTGAGGTCCCTTACAGGGGCCAAGATCAAAGGTTCCAGCAGCAAGAACATTCATGTGGGATTAACCTTGCACACAGTGGAGACAGATAGTCCCAGGATGCATGGTCACCACTCACTCTACTAGATAATTAAGTAGCTTCAGGAGGTAATAAAATTATTAATTCTTTTCTGCATTGCATCAATTATACAGAACACTTTCAGGCATTTTATTTTATAGAATTTTCAGTAAAAAAATCTGTGAAATTTGAGAGCATTGGCCTTAACAACTGCATTTTACAGATGTAATGGCAGAAGCCTGGAGAAGTTGTGCCAAGAACAACGAACATGGAGTTGGGCCATGATTCAAATGTGGATTCCTTAACTCCACTGCCCTTTGTTCAATCTCACAATAAAGAGCAACAAGTTGGCCTGGCGTGGTGGCTGACACCTGTAATCCCAGCACTTTGAGAGGCTGAGGTGGGAGAATTGCTTGAGGCCAAGCACTTGAGACCAGCCTGGACAACATAGAGAGACCTTGTTTCTCCAGGGAAAAAAAAAAAAAAAAAAAAAAAAGCAACAAATAGGAGTGTAAATCCTGGCCTTGTGTTTAGTTGAATTAGGCCTGGCACTGAGGTAGGCTGCCAGCTGACAATTATGCAGCAAGTGAATGAACAAACAAAGACATACCAAATTTTTATTCTTGGTATTTGAGTAAAAAAAAGAAACAAAACTTCCATACGCCCTCACTGCGTAAAGACTTGGCCATGCATCTGCAGATCAAAAATATGTTGTTAGCCTCATAAAATCACATCTTGGTTGTTGTTCTTTTCTATCCAAATTTAATTTTGAGCTGAATCTGCTTTAACATTTAGAATATGTTCAACTACAAAAAATCAAAATAGAATTTAGTGCTAGAAATCAGAAAAATGCAGAGAGAGTTTGAGGGGATTGCTTACAGAACTCTGCCTGACAGAGAGCAAGGTCATAAAGATGCCTCAGGAATGGTACTGCTTGTTGAATTTGTCCTCTGGCTGTGTCACTGACTTTTCTCTCTTGTTCAAATGTTTGGTTTCCAGGTGGGCAAAGACATCTTCTCTTCTTTGGATGCCCTTGGCATTCTCTCTGTTTTATACAGGTTGTGTCTGTAACAGGTACTTAGCAACATGCTTTCCACCCCATGTTTTTAAACCACCACTGTGTGCTTCCCACAATAATTTTGGCTTTTATCTTGGAAGGCTACCAGTACTGTTTGCTACATTTTAAATGTTGGTGTGACTGGATGACAATCCCCAGAAAGATGTGCACTACATTTCAAGCTTTTATGCCACAGCTTTGACATGTCATTGGCTGTCAGACATAGACTGGTGTGACATCCAACACAAAGTCCTTCAACATTTCAAGCAAAAGAATGCAGAAAGTGGTACCTGGGGAATTGTACTTTATCATCAAAATCCCTGCATCAATTTTCTTCATTTCAAAAGATAGGTGGGAGGAAAGACAGCTGCAATCCTACACAAATACACACTTTTAAACAATCCCAAGAAAAGTTATTCTAACTGCCAAGACATCTAAACCATAATGTTCTAAATTGGCCAGATTCCTCATATTAAAATAAAGAGGTCATGTCTCAACCAAGTGCAACTCACTTATTGATACTTTAAGTGTTGAGTTGCTTCGTTGCATCCACATTTTCTGATGTTAAGTGAAGCAGGAGTCCTCTAGTAGTTTGGCAGTGGGTGGGGAGGAGAGTCTCTTTCAATATAATGGCCGTATGTTAGTTAACATGTTGTCAGTCTTTAATGACTAGTGGTGTAACAGCTGGTTTTGATGTAATTTCTTTTGAGACCACTAGATTACAAGCAGTTTATTGCATTCTTCCTCTCTGACTGCTCCCTGGTTACAACCTAAAGTCAAAAGGTTAAAGGTCTAAAGCCATAATCTAAAGGATTTATCATCATTTAACAGGTCACTTGTTGCTATGTACTGTGCAAACGGATAATTTTTTAGTGAGGCTGTCAGAATGGCTTAGTCATATTATTATTATTGTTTTCTTATTTCAACAGGAAGGAATTGAGAATATCCAGCAGGAGACAAGTTCTCAGAAATCAAAGACTGTGCTTTGTGTATATCTGTGAAAATCTTCACAGGGTGAAGAAAAAGGGTGAAAGAATATGTTAAAAATTAATTTAACTTTCACTAAAAGGATCTGAAGTTGGAAATTTAACTTTTACAGAAACATATTAAGATGACTTCAGATCTTTGAGGAGGCTGTAGGTAACATGTTCAAAACCAAAAGTGAGAGAGACAAAGGAATGGGGTCAGACAACTTGGGAAGGTGCTAAAGGTCATGAAGCACTATTGTTGGTTGATTGCAGATTTGTAGCTTTTCAATCTGTCAGTGTCTGACAGTCCAGCTATGCTGTATCAGCCAAGGACCTTCTTTGTTTAGGGAAGGAGCCATTCTTTTAAGACTGGGCTTGGTAACACAGGAAAACAGAAAATCCAGAAGAGAATGCATGAAAGAGAAGGCTTTTTCCTTCCAGACATCAATGGTGAATTTGAGAGAGTTTTACTGTGTGTGTGCCTAGGTAGAATTATGAAGGTAATAGAACTAATTTTCACTGTGTTTGATTTTATGCTAGTTTAGAATGTCTTTCTTTTTAACATTGTTAAAAGTCACCCTTTTGTAGTCTCACAAAAATGCTGTAATAAAGTTTTGGAAATGTTCATAGACAGTTTGGAGTCTTTTGAACTCATGGCTCGTCCATAACATTGCCATTCTGGACTTTGCCTCAAGATGGTGACACATGGTTCAGCCAAAGCTCATTTTCTGTGTATCTGTTGCCCTCTAGGGACTCCAATATGAAAAGAAATATATGATATGGCTATTTGCCAGGAATCATCATGCCATTGACTTTTCTTCTCATCACTCATTCAAAGTTAATCTTGGTTTTCATTCTTGTAAGCTTGTATTTAGCACTTCTGTGTCCTGAACAAAATTAATTTTTAAAAAACCAACCTGAATTATCCTCTCAAATCCTAGATAGATGGGAAATATTACAGTGGGTCATCTTGATTATTTTCTACTTGGTACTTTTAAGTTTGAAAGACATAGAAAAATATTAGAACTTGTGAATCGTTCTACCTACTTTAAAATTTTGGAATCATCAGGCAAGAAATAACTAAAATCAGAGCAGAACTGAAGGAGATAGAGACACAAAAAACCCTTCAAAAAATCAATGAATCCAGGAACTGGTTTTTTGAAAAGATCAACAAAACTGATAGACCACTAACAAGACTAATAAAGAAGAAAAGAGAGAAGAATCAAATAGACACTATAAAAATGATAAAGGGGATATCACCACTGATCCCACAGAAATACAAACTACCATCAGAGAATACTATAAACACCTCTATGCCAATAAACTAGAAAGTCTAGAAGAAATGGATAAATTCCTGGACACATACACCCTCCCAAGACTAAACCAGGAAGAATTGACAAATAACAGCTTCTGAAATTGAGGCAATAATTAATAGCCTAGCAACCAAAAAAAAAAGTCCAGGACCAGACAGATTCACAGTCGAATTCTACCAGAGGTACAAAGAGGATCTGGTAACAATCCTTCTGAAACTATTCCAATCAATAGAAAAAGAGGGAATCCTCCTTAATTCATTTTATGAGGACGATATCATCCTGATACCAAAGCCTGGAAGAGACACAACAAAAAAAGAGAATTATAGTTCGATATCCCCAATGAACATTGATGTAAAAATCCTCAATAAAATGTTGGCAAACTGAATCCAGCAGCACATCAAAAAGCTTATCCACCACAATCAAGTTGGCTTCATCCCTGGGATGCAAGGCTGGTTCAAATTACGCAAATCAATAAATGTAATCCATCATATGAACAGAACCAAAGACAAAAACCAGGTGATAATCTCAATAGATGTAGAAAAGGCCTTTGACAAAATTCAATAGCCTTTCAGGCTAAAAACTCTCATTAAACTTGGTATTGATGTGACGTATCTCAAAATAATAAGAGCTATTTATGACAAACCCACAGCCAACATCATACTGAATGGGCAAAAATTGGAAGCATTCCCTTTGAAAACTGGCATAAGACAGGGATGCCCTCTCTCACCACTCCTATTCAACATATTGTTGGAAATTCTGGCTAGGACAATCAGGCCAGAGAAAGAAATAAAGGGTATTCAATTAGGAAAAGAGGAAGTCAAACTGTCCCTGTTTGCAGATGACATGATTGTATATTTAGAAAACCCCATCGTCCCAGCCCAAAATCTCCTTAAGCTGATAAGCAACTTCAGCAAAGTCTCAGGATACAAAATCAGTGTGCAAAAATCACAAGCATTTCTATACACCATTAACAGACAAACAGAGAGCCAAATCATGAGTGAACTCCTATTCACAATTGCTTCAAAGATAATGCAATACCCAGGAATCCAACTTACAAGGGATGTGAAGGACCTCTTCCAGGAGAACTGCAAACCACTGCTCAACGAAATAAAAGAGGACACAAACAAATGGAAAAATATTCCATGATTATGGATAGGAAGAATCAATATTGTGAAAATGGCCATATTGTCCAAAGTAATTCATAGATTCAATGTCATCCCCATCAAGCTACCAATGACTTTCTTCACAGAATTGGAAAAAAACTGCTTTAAAGTTCATATGGAACCAAAAAAGAGCTCACATTGCCAAGACAATCCTAAGCCAAAAGAACAAAGCTGCAGGCATCACACTACCTGACTTCAAATTATACTACAAGGCTACAGTAACCAAAACAGCATGGTACTGGTACCAAAACAGATACATAGACCAGTGGAACAGAACAGAGCCCCCGGAAATAATACCACACATCTACAACCATCTGATCTTTGACAAACCTGACAAAAACAAGTAATGGGGAAAGGATTCCCTATTTAATAAATGGTTCTGGGAAAACTGGCTAGCCATAGGTATAAAGCTGAAACTGGATCCCTTCCTTACATCTTATACAAAAACTAATTCAAGATGGATTAAAGACTTACATGTTAGACCTAATACCATAAAAATCCTAGAAGAAAACCTAGGCAATACCATTCAGGTCATAGGCATGGGCAAGGACTTCATGACTAAAACACCAAAAGCAACTGCAACAAAAGCCAAAATTGACAAATGGAATCTAATTAAACTAAAGAGCTTCTGCACAGCAAAAGAAACTACCATCAGAGTGAACAGGCAACCTACAGAATGGGAGAACATTTTTGCAATCTACCCATCTAACAAAGAGCTAATATCCAGAATCTACAAAGAACTTAAGCAAATGTACAAGAAAAAATCAAACAATCCCAACAAAAAGTGGGCAAAGGATATGAACAGATACTTCTCAAAAGAAGACTTTCATGCAGCCAACAGACACATGAAAAAATCCTCACCATCACTGGTCATCAGAGAAATGCAAATCAGAAGCACAATGAGATACCATCTCACACCAGTTAGAATGGCGATCATTAAAAACTCAGGAAACAACAGGTGAGGAGAGGATGTGGAGAAATAGGAACACTTTTACACTGTTGGTGGAAATGTATACTAGTTCAACCATTGGGGAAGACAGTGTGGTGATTCCTCAAGGATCTAGAACTAGACATACCATTTTACCCAGCCATCCCATTACTGGGTATATACCCAAAGGATTATAAATCATGCTGCTATAAAGACACATGCACACATATGTTCATTGCGGCACTACTCACAATAGCAAAGACTTGGAACCAAACCAATGTCCATAAATGATAGACTGGATTAAGAAAATGTGGCACATATACACCATGGAATACTATGCAGCCATAAAAAAGGATGAGTTCATGTCCTTTGTAGGAACATGGATCAAGCTGGAAACCATAATTCTGAGCAAACTATTGCAAGGACAGAAAACCAAACACCGCATGTTCTCACTCATAGGTGGGAATTGAACAATGAGAACACTTGGACACAGGGCAGGGAACATCACACACCGGGGCCTGTCATGGGGTGGGGGGAGGGAGGAGGAATAGCATTAGGAGATACACCTAATGTAAATGACGAGTTAATGGTTGCAGCACACCAACATGGCATGTGTATACATACGTAACAAACCTTCACGTTGTTCACATGTACCCTAGAACTTAAAGCGTGTGTATGTGTGTGTGTATGTGTGTGTGTGTCTCTCTCTCTCTCTCTATATATATATAAATCTTCCCATGAAGAAAATTTCAGATCTAGTCCAGATGGCTTCACTCTTTAATTCTTCCTATTTTTTTTTAACTTTTTATAAATTTTAAGCAGGTCTACAGGATTATAGCTCAAGAGATGATTCTACTTAATTTTCTATCATCATTACTTTAGTTCATTATATTTAGGAAAATAGAGCATTAAAGCAAAATTGTATTGTACATTAAACATTAGTGAACCTAAAAAAAATAAAATAAAACTTTGGAATCATCATTTTCATAGTGGATAGCAATATGCATCTAATAGTCTTCTATAAAAATAATATGGTAATGCGGGTTATTGCTTGAGAAATAACTATGGTATGGAAAAAGAATTGACTGTAGTAGTAGTAATAACAAGGTTTCTGTTTTCCTAAAAATAGTTTTCTATTTTATTTTATACTTCAGGTAAACTTGTATAAAAAATTTTTTCTTTATTGAATCCTCAAAATTATGCTAACAATAGTTTTTTCACAGAAAAAGGAAAAACCGATATTGACTAGACATGTTTGAGGCTATGTCTTCATTGGCCATAGCAGACTATGTGGGTGCCTTACCCAAAGACAATGAACCATATGCTAGACAGCTGCCTATGAGGTTGCCTGGGATGAAAAAGTATTCTAAAAGTAATCTGTTCAGTTTTAGGGATATTTGGGAAATTTGGAGAGTATTAGGCAGTTGGTAGATGATCATAAGGATCATGAGATTACAACAAGGCCAAAGTGTTAATGTGAACTGGAGTTTTAATGAAGGAAAGTTGTGATGTAGAGACAAAATGCAGAGTAAATCCAGATAGTAAAAGAGGAGGAAATAGAAAAGTAACTACAGACCAAGGGAGAACTAGTTATGTTAATGATCAGTGGTAATGATTCAATGGTAAAATTCCATTGAATCTGGCTGCCATGATCTGTAGTGTTGTTGCAAATCTGGAATGACCTTCCTCAAGTCCAGGCTCCATGAGAGCAGATCGTATCTCACCTTCTGACTAGTTCCATTCCTTTCACTACTTGCAGTAACTTAATTGCACCTAAAAGAGCCAGACTCATTCCATATTACAAAGCCCCTATTATGAAGGTATCAAAGAATTCTGAAGTAAGGGAAGTTTTCTCTAGTATGTTTCTCATGTGAAAATTGTTTGGGTGATTAGAATAAAATTCTCTTTTGTCAGTGTTTGTGAGCCTAGGCAGAGGATGAGGGGTGGTGGGATCTGTATAAAAGTGGATATTACCCTTTGCCATAACCTTTTTTCAAATTTTTATCTTCTCCTTGCCAACAAACATATGAAGGAAACTCCCTTGTCTCCTCAACGCAGGTTATTTAAAATGATTAAAAGATTGCCTCACATGCCAGAAGTGTTATCTATTATTCAAGTTTTCTCAATACTTGGAGGTTCAAAATAAAATCATGTTATGTGTGAAATTATTTTTTTAAATACAAAGAATTATGCAAATGTAAAAAAAAGTCACTGTTTCTGGATTTACCCCTATCTAGCAGTATGCCCCTAAAACTCTTTACTTTATCTCTCTGGACTCTAGTTACTTTAAGTCCGCTAATTCTTGGCTTTCTTGACCTCTCAGTTTCTGAAAAATGTTTCTTAATTCTCCTATTGCTATTATAAATTAGTCAATTTCTCTTTGTTATTCCATTTAATTTTGCTGTACATGTTTTGAGGCTATGTTTTTAAGCACATGCAAGTTCAGGATTGTTAAATCTTATGAGTGAATGTGTTTATCATTATATAGTAACTCTGTATATAACTACCCCTGCTTTTTAACTTAAGGTCTATTTTGTCTAATATGTATATTGTGACACCATTCTTCTTGATTAGTATCTTCTTGGGGTATATTCCTTTCCAATCTCCTTTTCTGTCCTTTGCTTTTAAACTTTCTGTGCCATCATGGTAGATAGTACAGCATAGTGGACATGAACTCCAGAAAGACTGACTCTGTCACTTCTTGCTGTGTAACTGGGGATAGTTACTCAACATCTGCTATGGTCTGAATTTTCGTGTCTCCCCAAATTCATATGTTAAAACCTAATTACAATGAGAAAATATTAAAAAGCGGCGTCTTTAGAAGGTGATTAGGTCATAAGGGTGGAACCCTTATGAATAGGATTAGTGCTCTTGTGAGAAAAGCCCAAGGGATTTTCTTTGTCCTTGCTGCTATGCAAAGATGCAGCAAGAAGATGCCTTCTATGAACCAGAAGACAACCCTCACCAGACACTGAAGTGAATCTACTGGCACCTTGATCTTGGACTTTTCAACCTCCAGAGTTGTGAGAAATAACATTTCCATTGTTTATAAGATACCCAGTCTATGGTATTCTGTCATAGCAGTCCTAAAAAATATGACAATCTCTCTATGCTTCAGTTTCTCTTCTGTAACATAGGAATTATAATAATACTTACTTCCTAGGTTTATTGTGAATATTAAATAAGTCAGTATGAGAAAATCACTTAGAGCATTTTCTGTCACATACTGAGAACTAAACAAATGTTAGTTATTTTATTCTTACTATAATGGTAGTAGAGCATAGTTTAAATACAGATTCTAGAGGCAGATTGCATGCATTTAAGTTTCTTACCACCACATTCTAGCTTTGTAATTTTGTGTTTGTCACTTAACCACTCATAGGCTCAGTTTACTTATCTGTAGGATAAGAATAGTAGCAATACCTACCTTAGGAGCTGTTGCAATGATAAATACATTATTAAATGAATGAAAAGGCTTAGAAGATTGCCTGACATACTGGAAGTATCATCTACTATTGAACTTTAGAATTGCTCTACTTGTTTGGTGGTGTGTTTCAAATCATTGCATTATTCCAAGGTCTTGTAGTGGTACTTTTACTGTTTTGGCTCTGCCAGCCTTCATAATGAATCATATACTGTGTGAATTGTAGTTTTTCATTGTAAACTTATCTTCAGCTGTATTTTTTTAAGGGACAGTTTCTGTGCCCTAGATTTTGGGAGTATCCAAATTTAGCTCTTTGTGTTAGCTTCTTCTAGGCACCCAGAGGCTTTATTGGTCTGCAACTAATTTGCCCTAATATCTTTCTGTGATGTTCAACAGTGATACAGGTAGCATAATTCAGATTACAAATACATATATGGGTAAGGGTTAGAGATATTATTTCTCACGGCACTTTGTTTTTCTTTTTTGCTTGCCAAAACTGATAGGTAAGTCTTAAAATTCCTCTTTTTCACAGGACAGAGTTGTTCCAGGATACCTGGTTTATGCCATACTTTGTTTCAGCACCCCACTTTGAATGAGCCCAATGTCACATGTCTTCATCTTGTTTGAGTATTAAGAACAGAGTGTTTGTCAATAATGATTTATAAACAAATAGCTCCCTGGCCTAACATGGTATCAACTAAAACAAAAACAGTTTCTTGTTCATTTCTCAGGTCTGAGAATTTCTTTTTTTTCTCTTTTTACTCAGTTACATTTTAAAAATTCTTTTAATATATTTGTATCCAGCAACTGTATCTTTATAATGGGATGAGAAGGCAGTTTTCATTAGCTCAGAATATCATGTAGAAGAAAATGTAAAATGAAAGAGTTTGCCAAAATTAGGACTGGTAAATAGGCTTTGTGTTATATGTTATTCCTGTTCATCTGGTACTGGTCTTCTGGAGCATTCGGCTATGTATCATGGGAACCCAAGTTTGGGATTGGGGGAAAGAATGCTGCGGTCAATCAGTGGTATCTACATGGTAGTTTGGGGTGGCAGACATTCCTATGTATGCCTTGCACTTATTCACTGTGGGTCAAATGATTTCTAAGTCTTTTACAGCATTGAGGTTCTAGGATAGATTTGTTTGTAAGTGTATGTGCATATGTTAGGAGTGTGGCTGAGGATGAGGTGAACTACTGCAGTTAGGGTTGAGCTAGTTCTGATGATCCTGAGGGATTGACAGTCTTTCACTTTAACTGTGAGAACAAGATATAGTGATTTATTTTCACTACGTTTTGCTGATTCTACAGATAAATGTCACAAACGTTGAGTTCAAAAGATCTTTATTTTGTTTTATTCATCTCTAGTTATAAGAAAGTCACAGCAACTGCTAGTTTGGCTTCTTTGTAGTGCACCTTGTAGTCAGTCACAGTTATTTATTTATTTTCTCTTAGATTGAAAAGTATGGAGGCTATGTGAGAAGAGCTAATCACTATCCCATGAATGGGCCTTAGGACCAGATAGACTTTGAACATTAAGTATGTTGGACTTTTGGTAACATAAAATAAATGCCCCTTTTTATCTCCACGATTACATTTATTATTCTTACTCAGACAAGTCATCCCAAGTAAGAACTCTTTACTTTATAATACCAATGTTTTAATAAGATTATTTGAACTTTCCTTAGTGAATACATGTCAAGATTTTTATTCAATATCCTATTTTTTGAGACATGTGCTCTACGAATTGTTGGAACTAAAATAAACTCAATTATCTCTAATATTTGGAATTATGAGACTATAGAAGACATTAAACAATTCATATATTGACCTATTGCTTTGCACTTGTCTTTTAGAAGATCAATGAAATATTCTTGATTTTTTTTAGTTAAAATCATTGAGAATACTCTATCTGATTTTACTAGGCAGTGTCTTCATGTTTACAAATGTCACATAGCTCAGATATTTTTTAAACACAAAAAGAAAACAAAATTGTCTTTTCTTAGGTAATAAAATAATATTGGTTTTCTAAACAAGAACCTACCAACATGTGGAGACATTTCAAAAAACATTAAGATGTGAGCATCCACAAATGCTGTAGACAGAATGTGCCCCTACCAAATTCTTGTGTTGAAGCCCTAATCCCAATCTGATGGTATTGGGAGATGGAGCCTTTGGGAGGTACCTAGACTTCAAAGGAGTCCTGAAGGTGGAGACTCCATGATGGCATTAGTGTTCTTATAAGGAAAAGAGACCAGAGCCCTCTCTCTCTTTCTCTTTGCCATGTGAGCACACAGCAGGAAGGTAGCCATCTGTTAATCAGGAAGAGAGTCTTCACCAGACACTGAATCTGCCAGCTTTAGATCTTGGACCTCTCAGTCTCCAGAAATATGAAAAATAACTGTTTGTTTTTTAAGCAACCTAGTCTATAGTATTTCACTATTGCAAAACAAACTAAGACAATAAACAAAAAGAAAGGCATTAAAACATATGGTCTATCTCTTGTTCAAGGAATTATACAATTCCTTCAAACATAATCCTCAGGTGAAGCACCAGAACTTGAAACTTCATGACTTTTTAAAATTATTTAAAAATATGCCAGCCTTCTTTGCCCCACTAAAGATGTTTTTAAATTCATCAGACTGTCATGGTTTCCTCAAGCACATTTGATACGAAGGTACTATTCAGATCATGATTGCAAATGAATCAGAAGCAACCTCCTGTTTCTCTGTTCATTTCTAAATAATCCTGCACAAAAATATGAGGAAGAGGCAGGTAGCAAAAAGTAACCCAAACATCCTGACATCCTGCATTTCCAAGGGAGTAACAAAACAGCTTTTCCCTTTCTCTGGATTAAGATTTATTACCTAGATACCATCATCATTCATCATATTATAAATACATATTGGACACCTGGAAAAGTAGTAGTTGCTATGGCAAACCTCTTCATCTGAAGAGTAATACTTGACTATTACTTGACTTGATAGAAAAAGAGGAAATAGATGGGTGAGGAAGTTTAGTATGAATCAAAAACCATTTTATATTGGGAAATTGTATCTGTCTTTTGTTTAGTTGTGTACTAGTGAGCTTTCAGTTTCATCAGACTCAGTTAAGGGTAGTGGCGAGTTCATAAAAGTTTAACAACCCTGAATTGCAGCATTTACCAATTTTTGTGATACTTCCACTACGGCCATTTTCAAGCTACTCATTTGATGCCACTAAATGTGGATTTTGGAACAGATGCACAAAATCAGCTCTCATGAACTGGTAAGAGCTGGCTGCAGAACACCACAGGCTAGAGCACAACTTTTAGAGAAAAGTGACCTTGTGTAACCTGTCAAATGTAATTGTACAAATTATATGCATAATAAATGTGTTTCATGGTTCCTTTTAGAAATTGAACATTTAAAACCTTAAACTGTTTATCTCAAACAAAGTATAAATTCCCTAACAATTCATAGTGAGAGATAAATACTATTATATGGATAAAGTTAAATGCATGAGTATTCTCCAATCCTATTGTTGGCCTTTAATATTTATATTATATCAAATCTTTAATTAAGACATAAAACAAGTTAAAAAAAGAGAGTTTCAGTTTTTCTTACTATTTCTGTTTCCATTTTTACCCACAGCAATGCCTAAAAGTCACAGATAATTCACAATCTGAAAAATAAACATTTACAGATTCAATATAAAACAAATATGCAAAAAGTCTTGAAATAATATTTAAAATAATTCACCTTCTTTGGTAGAAATTAGTATATTTGGTTCCCTTTTTGTATATGTATTTTGTACAAGGATCTCAAATTCTGGTTCTGAGGGCCTATTATGTGCTAGGTGCTATTCAAGATGCCAGTAAACGGAAATGGACAAAACAATTATCTCTAACCTCATGGGCTTATGTTTAGGGGAAAGGGAACAATAAAGAAAACAAACAAAATACATAATATGATAAATAGGAATTATTCCTTAGAAGATAAAATAGGAGAGGGAAATATTATGAACTTGAGAGTAAACTTTTAGGCTAATTGATAAAGAAATCACCCTAGGTCTTGACCTTTGCCTTGTCTTAGTCTATGAAGAACTCTACTGACCAACCCATGTACCCAAAACTAGTTCTGAAAAACAGCAAATTTCTAAAGCACTTGAATAGGCATTTATTTAGTCTGAGACTACAGAAGAAAGAAAACACATCTAATGACACATTTAAGAGATAGAGTCTGCAAAGGGACATTGAATAATGAGACAGGAGAGAAGTTTTCTTTGTCTTTGCTGAGAAAGGCCCAGGGAGGAGAAGGTCAGCAGTAACAAAGGAGAGAAGAAAGCATATATTTTTCCTTGGGTCCTATTTTTTTGCAAATTTAAAAAATAAAAAGGTTACACATGTTGAAGATTTTATGTAAAGATTTTGGGATAATGAATTTAAATTAGCTTGAAAGTTGGAGTATATTGACACTAACTATGAGGTACATTATTTTCTGATTAATGAAAAATCCCAAATATTTTGAGTGTAACTATCATACAGTATCTATAATAGGAAGAATATGAGTACATGTAAAATAAAGAAATGGGTAAAAACTTCTTGACTATATTTTGGTGAGATGCAATGTATAATCTCTCCAAACCTACTATTATATTCAAAAAGTCATGAAATTAAAAGTTATTAAACGTATGAAATTTTACTCAATTCCAATTATGTAGTATACCATGAACACGCAAAATACATATGCTTCAATGGCTATGAGTTCTGTCTTTTAGTTTAGAATGCAAGAACTTTGATATTACCTCTGCAGTATAGTAAATGCTGAGATAGTAGGGAGGTGAAGATTTGGCCAGATTCAGAAAAGAGCAAGGAAATGGATTCGATCTTGGTGATTTAGAGTGTGGGAACTCATGGCGACTTTAGGATATGCACTCAAATGAATTTTACTTAAACGAAGGGAAAGCTGGCAAATGAATGTTTCAGAAAGAGTTAAAGCTTGCCTCATATGCTATCTATGGAGCAGAAGAATCCAATTTGATAACATTTGAAGGGGAAAATTGTACCAAAAAATTACAAAGAGCTTTTGCTCCCTAAAAAGGGTTGTTTGGCAAAGTGCCTGCTTTCACATTAGATTCCACTTATGATGCTTTCATTATAGAATTTACTTTTCCGCTTTTTTTTTTTTTTAATTTCCCAAGCTTAACTTAAAAGTATTTCTACAGAATTATTTATATTTTATCTCATTCTCGTTATGGTAATTCCTAAAATAAAATACACAAATGCTTATTGGTTTTGCTGCTTTTTAATGCTGTGGAATACTGCATACTGTGTATACAGTAATAGGGAAATTAAAAATTCCATGAGAGGAAAAAAATTAAGACACATAAAAATATGGGAAAATATATTAATATTTTTAAATTATTAATTTTAGATATTTATGATAAAACATATCAATTGTATGTCTCTCTCTATTGGCTTAAATATCATCAAGCACATATCTCTTTATAGAAAAGAGAAAAACTGGGATAATCACTAATATTCCAAATTCTGTCAAACCAAAAACTTGCTGCAATTTCTCCTCATGACACTGATCTCAGACATTTATTCTCAGTAAAATAAGTGAAGAAATTAGTAACTGCCTAATTGGTGAAACTCTTGGGGTAGTTGTATAAAGTTCATTACTGTTTAGACATTTAATAGGCAAATGTCCTCTCGGCAACTCCAAATGGCTGCAGTTCCTATTGAATACAATTCTCTTTTCAAGCCATTGATGTGAAATGATTCTATTGACACTAACTTTTGAAGAAAACCTTTAGTTGAAGGGAACTATGTCCAACATTTATCTCTATTGGTGGATTTTTTTCATTTTATATATTCTTCTTTTATTTTTTATGTGAGAAGGAAAAAACAAAATCAGATCAAACACATCTGTAGAACAAAGCACGAGGGTTCACACTAATGTGCAGGGATGAGAAGATTTTGCTCTAATTTGCTTTCAAAAGCCCTGATGCTTTTTCCCATACCCCATATACAGACATGACAGTGGATACCTCAGCCACTTTTGCACAATGCCTAAGAAAAGTGTTTCTCATTTAAATTGCAGTTTCCACATGTTTCTGAATATATCTCTTCAACTTTTTTTTGTCTTCCTTGCCTTTTTTTGAAAAGAAATAGAAAGTAAGTTTAGAAATAAGCATGAGTGGAATAGCTTGTTAGATTTGGAGATGGAGCAGTACTTTTCATTCTTCCAGGCATGTATTTGAAAAGAATTTGCACCTAAATTGCCTTGACTGACTGTTTCTATTCCAAGTTAAGTCATGATACCAGTTGAGTAAAGACACCTAGAAAACCCTTCTGGGCATTGCACGGTTTCTCTTCCCTTTGGCGTTTGAAGTCAATACTGACAACGTATCTACTGTCCACTAGCCCTTTAATCAGTGTCCAGACTATCCGATGATAATTGCCCCAGGATGGAGCCCCAGACCAGGCCATGGGCAGCACCCTTTTGTCCCTCTCACATGGATGGGACATGATTCCACAGGATTAGCCAACAATTATATGCTCTGAACTGATCAATTCAGTCAATTTACTGTGCAAAGTAAATTGATCCTTCAGAACAAAGGGTTCTGTCAGCAGGGAGCTACCTGAGAAAGCAGCATGCCTGTGTAAACAGTTCTGTCCTTGTCCCAGTGTGGAGTGGCCCTGCGCCATATGGTGCCACTATGAACTTATTAGCTGACGGATTAACTGATCTCTGCATTTGGGATCCCCAGTTTCCAGCTGTGAGAATGATTGATGGGCTAACTACTGCTCCAGTCTTGGAAGTTATTTCCTCCATTTAACAGAGTCAAGAAGACAGAAAATTGCCCCCTTTGTAAATGCTAATCTCACCACTCCTTCGAACACCCAACATAGCAATTTATTCAAGGCAAAGTCTTAAAATTGGTATAGTGCACATCAAATGCATACTAATTAGCAATTTCTTTTGAAGGCTCCATCACTTATTAAGGGTCTCCTTTTCCATATGTTCATCATGCCCCACTTCACCCTTTAATTACAAAACAGCACTTTCAACTAATTGTGAGAAGGTATATTGTGCCCGGAATCTGTATTAAACTCTATACCTTCTGATGCCTAATTTAGGGTCATATCGAAGGCAGACAGATAAGCAGGCAAAAAAGCTGACAACTGTCATCTGCAACTTTAGGCATATTTGGGTGTTGTTCAGAAAGAACATTTTATCTAAGATGCCAGCTATGACATTCATCAGTGGGCATTACCACAAGCACTGAGTAGAAAGAAGGGGATTGATTCTAGGTTAATAAATGGAATCTTTCCTTCTTTGAGGGAAGCCCACATGAACTTGACAGATACATGATAATATTATTTGTAACTTTGTAATTTCTTCATCTATATATATGTAAAAGGACCACACAATTTTAAAAGGTTAATAGCCAGTTATTTAAATATGTATATCATAGTTGCACTATAGAGAGGGGAATTTTGCAAAATACACCTGCATAACACTTAAAATAAATGCCTCTCCTCTTGGGAAATGTTGATGTTTTCCGTCATTAAATAAAACCCAGAGTCTTTAAGTCACCTAGATAACTCTAACCTTGATCCCAAGTATATGTCTGTCATTTATCATCCTCACTAGAATGTTTTATGATAAAGACCTAGTCAGCTCCTTTCTCTGGCCCTCTTTTTGTACAGAATTTTCTAGACAATCTAGTTATACTTCCTTGTTGATGTTGGTTCCCAGAGATAGAACTGGTGGGAGTTCATGGTTCAGGTATATGTAGGCTACAAAATGGAGACAGACCCAAAGAAACCTTTGGATTTGGGGTGGAGAAAGGGGAGATAAGGGATTCGCACTGTAAAAGCAGTTCATTTTTTCACAAGTCTTTAGTGAACCTTACTTCATCAGATAACAGTAGAACCCTGTAAATAAGCCAAGGAGCCAGACCGATCAATCTATCTTTAAATTAAGACCACTTTGAGGTAGCCTTCAAAACCATTCCTAAATTCTCAATTGATGTATGGCAGAGATGGGAAAACCATGAATGGTAAAGTAAGTATAGACTCTGTTTTTTTTTTGTTTTTGTTTTTTTTCTCTAGAAATTAACTGCAAAGATTCTTGAGCAGACCCTTGGTTGTTTCTTGTCTCCAGCCAAATGTCTTTATTCAAACCAAAATTGCATCATTTTATGTTGGTTATTAAACTTCAATATCCAAACTCTCTGATTCAGAATCACTCCTTCAAATTGTGGTTTGGTGGATTCTAGTCAAGGTTTATCCAGGGTTTTAATCCTCCTTTTAGCCTTGTGTCTTTGGCCGGATTTTGACCTTTTTGAATCTCAGCTTCCTCATCTGAGATCATGAAGGGAATTATATCTCACCTCAAAGGTTTGGCTTATATCTGGTGTGGTGATAGGTGAGTATGCTAGTTTAGCATGAAACAGAGTTGGAGGCTAAGACTTTCCTTTGCTTCTCCTTCCTTTCATTTACTAACCACTTTGGCAACTTCAGTTTATCAGTTCAGTACCACACTTACCATTTAGGTATCTTCTGTAGAGAAAGAACTTGAGTATTCCTCTTCCCTAAAGAGAGCAGAAAGAAATTGTCATTAAAATAGAAGGAAAATAAAAAATACCATATTATCTTCTTTCAAGTAATATAACATATACCAAATATTAATGCACTGTGTGTGGTGGGGGGTCAATCATTTATTTTAAAATTACTTTCTGAAATTTGCTTGCTCGCTCTTCTTTCTTTCTTTCTTTCTTTTTTTTTTTTTTTGAAAGAGTCTCAATCTTTCTCCCAGGCAGGAATGCAATAGTGTAATCCCTGCTCACGTCTACCTTCGCTTCCCAGGTTCAAGTGATTCTCCTGCCTCAACCTCCCAAGTAGCTGGGATTACAGGTGTGCACCACCACACCCAGCTAATTTTTGTATTTTTAATAGAGGCGGGATTTCACCATATTGGTCAATCTGGTCTTGAACTCCTGATCTCAGGTATCCACCCACCTCAGCCTCCCAAAGTGCTGGGATTACAGGTGTGAGCCACTGCACCTGGCTTGGTTGCTCTTTCTTTAATAAACAGTTGAATTTTCATATTGAAATGTGATGTGTGCAAAGAGAACAACTCGTGTGATACTGGAATTAGAGGATGATCACCATATTTATGAAAAACTGGTGTCAAAGGAAAGTTGAGGAAGTCATCTGTATAAACCTGGCAAATAATTGTTAAGAAAGAATGATTTTAGCATTTTTTATATTTTATGAGTCTTACATTCTTAGCAAGTTTATACTGAATTGAATTGTAGGGAGACAAACAGACCCCTCCAAATATCCTCAAACACACTAGACAGTCACTTTATTTTGACTTTGAAAATCTGACCATAATAAATGCTTTTATTTATAGAAATTTTCATAATATTTTAATAGTCAGATTAGATATACTTTGTTGGGATATCAAGAAGGTAAGCCACAATTTGTTCGTTGAAAGAAAATATGCAAATCCTGTTTCTAATTATTCATGCTAATTAGGTGGTTTATTCGAAAAAAGTGTGTGACAGATAAATGATTTACATTTGGTTGAAAAAATACAGTCTATTACTTTTTCATCAGATTTATCATTTCCTTTGCCTTCCCCACCCTCATTCAGGCAATTCTTTTAGACAAATGTCAGCAAGCTTAATTTCCACCTCTGTATCAGATTATTCTAGAATGATCACATGTTTAATAGTGATAAAGGTGCCACAATATTTCAAAAAGTTGTTCCTTATTTGCTGTTTATTTTTTTCCCCATGGGAGAAACTATGAATTATATATCATTCAAGTTAAAGAACCTCTACCTCTAAGTGTCAGGGGAATTTTGCCTTTGAAAAACCTCTCCTTTCATCCCAACCAGTTTTTGGATTCCAAGTGACATGAGGGTAAGGAGCCTCTTTTATACATCTGTACCTATCTGGTCTTTTAAAAAGAATAAGTGCTCAATGAATGTGGTTGAATGAAAGAGATACTCATGGTCTATGAGAAGCATGGCTATTTGCTATCACATAGGACAAGAATACCAAAGAACATTTGCAATATATACCAGTCTTGTACAGTATTCTGAGCCTTATTTAATGAGTTTTAAAATTGTGATTTTCACAGAGCCCAGTCCACCTGCACTCACCTCCTCTCATTCGCTCCAAACATCTGCTTCACAAAGATTGAGTATAGATGATCACTGATTCTGTATGGCTACTTCACATAATTTTGATCTGATCCTTTTTCACTACCCTTATTTGTGTGTATGTGTGCATAAATAACAAGAGTGGGGTGGGTGGGTAGGTAAGTAGGTGAAAAATTTCTCCCTCCAAAGATTAACTGAATATTTTATTTGGGGAATTTTTAGTGAATATGTATCAATTCATTTGATATTACAGAATGCAACAAATGTTTTCAGATTAGCTAGATGTTCCTTTTCTTTTTTTTTATTTTAATTTCTTTTATTATTATTATTATTTTTTTTTATTATACTTTAAGTTCTAGGGTACATGTGCATAACGTGCAGGTTTGTTATACATGATATAAATGATGAATTGATCGGTGCTGACGAGTTGATGGGTGCAGCACACCAACATGGCACAAGTATACATTGATGTTCATCTTTTGAGTTCTCAAAAGCTACACTTCACATTTCCTGAGAGTTATATTTTGAACCAGAATTTACTCCTTAGTTTCACATAATTTTTTTGAGTTTTTGGACTATTAAATTTTATAGTTCAAGGATTGTTCCTGAGTGCTGTTTGCCTTCATGAAACTAATAATATTCCCGTGTTGAAAGTGGTATATTTTAAGTGATACATATAGTCACAGCATAAAAATGTAGAGTACCTAAGTCATCACCGGAGGATTTTCCAGTTTTAAAAATCTTCACAAGTTTACATACTAAAGTTTTATTGAAAGAAGAAAATCACTTTGACTACTATTTTGTATTTAAAAAAAGAATCAGTCACACAAAGGAAGGCAGGCAATGGTCGTAGAACAATCTAGTGATTACCTCATATATGTCATCATTTGGATAATACATGAATATACAACAAACAGTTGACCAACTGTAGAGTTCCTTCTCAGCCACAAATGTATAAATTCAGCAAGATCAACAGTACTGTGATAGTGACATTGCTTTCATAATAGAAAATAACTAGTTCTTAAGAAAAACCAGATCAGAAATGTGCCTCAAGTACATTACCAATGAAAAAGAAGATTACAAAAGTAATAAAACATATATGAGATTCCAGTATTTTCAATTTGGTGGGAATTTTTGAAATTTACTCCTAAAATTTCTAGAAATGAATGCAAAGTTACCCAAGGAAATGATTAATAATATGAGAATTATATTGGGAACTATTCCTATTTTGGAAAATAAATCATAACTAGCATTTCTTACTGTATTTAGAGGTGTTTTGTCTTCTTTTTTGAAAAGGCCTTACACTTCCTATCTCCTTTCAAATATTTGTTATGACAGTGTTCTTCATTCAAGTGAATAGAGACACTTTTCATTCATTTGGATAAAACCAGCATTGAAACATTTTTAGACTAACTCTTTTGCACACTTCTTTTAGACTAGAGATTGAGGAAAGAAACATGAAAATTGTACACCTTTATTTTTTATTCATTACTGTCTTGAAAGACTTAAAATGGTCTTTTTTTTTTTTCCTAATGGCAGCTGGATGAACAGCTCATATGCCGACTTAAAATCTGAATCAACATGAAATGACTGAAATTCTAAGCCTAAAAAAATTACTGTTTTTAATGGAAACTCAAACATAATAGTCTATGATGGAAATTCAGTCACCATAGTCAGGTGGATGGTGATGCTGCAATAAGCAAATGTAATTAAGTTGTCTATAGCAGGAAGAGAGTTGACTAATCATTCATGGGGAGACTTATTGCTATCATTTTTTAAATTATTTTTTCTTAATTATCCTCAGGTATTTCACTTTCAGATACAACTTAATGCAGATAAAAAACCTACTTCTGATTTCTCTTAATGACTAATGCTGTAAAGATGTTGCATCTTTTCCAAGCTCCCTTACAACCAACTTTCAAATCAATTTAGGCATCTTAAAAGCATTTCTAAAATACCAGATGCTCTGTCAGCTGCACAGAACAATGTGTTAATAATTATATTTCTCTTTCTTACACCAGATCAAAGCCAGAGATGAGGTGACATACACCTAAGATATTCAAACTCCAGCTTGAAGGTCAATTGGATCTGCCGACATATGTTGCTGATTTTGTAACATGAAAGCCAGCTAAGAAAAACAGATCAGTGAATGCATATTCTTCGTATTCTTAATTTCAGCCCTATCCAAATGTTTACAGAATAGTTTGAAGAGATTTGCAGTTTCTTGTTATCAGTCTTATTAAGCCTTGGCAAACCTTTAATAACAAGTCTATCAACAACCCACCAGGGATTTGATTTTAGTCTTAGAGTGCCTGAATTTTTACGCTATTGAACAATTTTTAATTGGAAGCACCAGGATCTTTTCTGATCAGTTGTCCACATTGCCTCATGAATGTGTGGCATTCATGCTCAGCTTGAAAAGGCAATGGCAGCTGGGGAAAAAATAAGGCTTTGTGTAAGCCGAGAAGAGGGCAGGCAGGCAGGCAAACAGCAAGATTCCCCTAGAAGTAGCTTTACTGTGGGTGTTTTAAGCCACACAGAAAAAAGTAAACTAGAACAATCACCACCTTGCATATGCTTTATGTTTCCATGGTTTAACTTAAAACATTGGCACAAGGAGACAATTAACATTCTAAAGCCAGAGCACCTCAGTTAAGCTAGAATTGTGGGTCAGATCCATGTCTGTCAACTACATAGCACATTTGGAAGTGCAATTTAGAAAGAGAGAAAAATAATATGGTAACAGTTTCCCCACTAGTAAATCCTACACACCCATGCCAGGGTAATTTTATTATGGTTATTCGAACGTCAAAACCTTCAAGAATTTCCATCTGCTCTTAAAGTAAAATATCAACTTCTACATTTGTGTTTCAAAGCCCTCTCTAAAATAACCAATCCTACACATCCAGTTCTGCGTGAGAGTCAGGGCTCTGAAGCCAGATTATCTGGGCTCAAACTCTACCTCCATCATTTGCCAAGCTCTATCACCTTGCACAAGTTACTTAACCTCTGTGTGCCTTTGTCTTCTCCTTGCAAAATGCAGATAAAATATTGCCTCTATTACATGGCTGTTATGAAGATTAACTAAGTTAATATGTGAATGTTCTTAAACTGGCCTAGCACTTAGTGAGAATAAGCACATATAAATACTTGAGTAAGGGATGTCCCATCCCACTGTACTGCAGTGCATTATGCTCCTTCCTTTCTCTTTCTACTCATGGTTTTCTGTTTACTTAAAATTCTTTGCAAGGTTAGAAATGGAAGTAGTCAGAAACCAGAAAGCTAGCTAGAATGAAAATCACTGAAGCAGAAAGACTAGATTGTCCTTCCAGAAGAAGGGTCTGCTCAGAATTCTCCCAGAACTTTCCAGCCTTTATACATTTGCTTATTTAGTTCTCTTTTTATGGTATGCCTTTCCTTCTATCTATTCAAAACCTACTCGATCTTTCAAAGACAAGATGGAATTCTCTGTGATGCCTTTCTCAAATGCTTTGGACTTACTCATGTTTTCATGAACTATATCTCCGATTGATCTGCCACTTTTTGGTCCTTAATTATATACTAATTTGTGTTGAAAATTAATATTTGCTTGCATATTAGTCTTATCTCCCCCAAATAGATGGTTAGTTTATCAAGGACAAGAGCAGAGACTTATCTTATATTTTGTGTGGAGCTGAGCTTAAAGTAAGTACTCAATAAATTCTATTGAATAGACCTTAATAAAGTCAATTAATGTCCTCTCCTTCAATCCTGTCTGCAATAGTTAGTCACAATAACTAAAAATAAGAGGTTTAAGAAAAGATCAGTAACAGTCTGAAAATATCATGAATAAGAAACTAAAACTAACTACCAAAGCCAAGGTAGATTTTGATGAGCCGAAGCTGAAAAAAAAATGGTTCTTCCTCTAAAATATTTTACAATTTGTTTCACATATTTAGAATATATTTGCAAGTGAGGAAACTGGACACAAATAATTTCACAATGAATTAAGTCAGAACTAGTGCTCAAACCTCTATCTTCTGGCACTAATCTGTCTTAACTCATAGTGGGATTCTGTGTGTCCAGTGCACCTATATCTACCACACTGTGGATTACAGTGCAAAAAAGGATTATCCAGAGTGGTTAAGTCTCCAGATTTGTTGATCTAGGTGAAGTTAAAAAGTCCATTGGCAAGTAGATTGTTCCCCAATTTCTGTAAGTAGTGGCTGTTAAAAAATTCTTTTCCCATCTGAAACTTAGCATTTTGGACATGTGGTAGGCTCTTAGTCCTTGTTAAACAACAGTGTTGTTATTTCTTCAAATTTGATATTTGGTGTGTACTTTTATTTCCCTGCTGTTCATAGTTTATGCCAATTATGCCAAATTTTTATTAACTTTATCCAAATTTTATTTGTCATCCAATATTTGTTTGACTAACTTGCCAATTTCTCAGTGCATATTTATCCAAGAAGAACTGAAGTATAGTCAGTATAGTTTTCATACCAGCCAGGTTATATAATAAAAGCTAACCTTTGGTGACTATATTTGTATATTTAATATTAAGTATAGATCACATGAGACTGCTTGACTTCTGATGCAACTCTACGTTTTGAAATAGATCTGAGACTCCTTGTAGGAATAGACAATGGTCTCTTCAATTGAATTTTTGCTGACTTTTCTCAATATGTGAAAATCTCTTTTAATGTTCCTGACTTTACCCTATCTAGGTTCTCCTCCTGTGTCTTCCTTCACTCCTTTAATAAATCTTAGTACTCAGTCCTCCACTGTATTTTCTATATAATGCCTCAGATTTCATCTCAGTCCCTGCAGTGCTTTCACTATTTCTGCATAGATGGTGCTATAATATTTACTTTAGCCTTCAAAATTCTAACCAGCTCTTCTCCAAAAGCCTACTAGACATTTCTTCTTGGACAACCTACCTACACTTCAAGTTGGATGTTTTTTTAACTGAATTCATCATGTCCCTGAAATTGTCTCTGTCTCTTAATTTTCTTAACATTATTCCTCCCGTTCATTAGGAACTTCAGAGTCGCCTTTGACTCCCCTCCTTTCCTGACTCCGTATCCATTTGGTTGTATAGTATTGTCTGTTTGATCATCTTGATATCTGCAAAGTCCATTTTTCCTTCTGGCACTTCCTTTTCCAACTCTTCAACTGGACTGGCACTGTAGTTCAATGCCCAGAAATATATATAATAATTACTTGTTGAATTAATAAATGAATAACTTTCCTATCTCAATTTTTCATGCCTTCAATATATTCCAGATTAATTATTTCTTTGAAATGACATGTTTATCCTGTTGCTTATATAGGAAAGCCTTTATGAGCTTTCACTCTTCTCTAAGAGTGCTTCCCTTTCCTCACTTTGCATTAGTACCACCTGGGGAGATGGTAGAGAATCCTGTGCCCAAGCCTCATCTAGACACATGAAGAAGACTTTCTGGACATAGGACCGAGACATTGAGGGGTGATATCCAAAGAATTTTACTGGTGATATGACAGAAACACTAACCAATCAAAACCACTTTCCTGACCAATCTGCATGGATTATGGCTGCAAAAACCAGAATGGTCCTAAATACTATCTAATTATCAGCCCTGCCCATATTCATATTTATTAAGATCTCAAAAAGGTAATTCTAATGAACCACTGATTACAAAATAGACTCATATTTCTGACCCTGGCAATCAAGACTCTTTATAATAAGTTCTAAATTTCCCTTTAGAACATTATTGCCTCTATCTTTTATATGAAATCTCTCCTCTAATCATCTTATATCCCCTAACTATGCCTTGCTCATTGCCATTTCCTGGCTTTTACATACAGAGTAGGTGTTCTATGACAGGGTACAACTTTGCTTTATTTCATTTTAATGGAAAATAGAGTGAATGTAAAGTAGAACGTTAATGCACTCAACCAATCAGGCAGTAATTTACAGTGTTTGTGAACTTTTTAGGACGTCTATGTTTGCTTACCAAGAATGGCACTGAATTACAATGAATGGTGAAAAGTTATAATCATGGAATAAAGGGGAGCAGAGATGAAATGTTCAAGCCTTGGCTATGGAGGAAAAAATTTGCTGATGGAAAGAGAATGGCCATGTATGTCTACTAAACATCATACTATTAATCTTTTAAAAAGTAATGATTTTGTGAATTTCTTACTTTTATTTTATGAAGTTATGTTTCATTCCTTTACATAATGTGAGGAAATGTTGACCAAAAATGACTGAAGTGTGTTGAAAAAAGAATAATCTCCAAAAATAATGCAAAGTAATTCTATTGTTGCTATTCATGGAGCTCTTTCCTTACATTGTGTTTTTAGTGTCCTTGGCTACTTCCTAGATCCAACATGTACAACAAAAATGCTAAAATGTAAAGAACACAACTTAGGGGTCGATAAAATTTTATCAGATAGATGCCTCACTCACAAGAAGACTCAGATGACATATGAAGGGCACTGATGTAGGAACAACTAATCATTGTCAACTGTACTCATGGGAAAAATCAGCCATAATTCCCATGTTCAAGTAAGAAGAAAACTTTAAGTCACTGCATTATATCACACCTAGTTCCAGAAGCCTGTTTTGGGTTATTTGTGCCCTGGGAATTCCTGCAAATTCAGAAACCAATTCTAGGATAAGATGATTGAACTAGTCTTATCCTAGAATTATCCTAGAAGTACTTATAAATACATAATAAAGTCATTTAATAAAATAATAGTTTGTTCTTCACTGCTTTAAAGAACTACTTGAGACTGGGTAATTTATGAAGAAAAGAGGTTTAATTGACTCACAGTTCTGCAGACTAGACAGGAAGCATGACTGAAAGACCTCAGAAAACTTACAATCATGGTGGAAGGGCAAAGGGGTAACAAGTATGTCTTTGTATAGTAGCAGGAGAGGGATAGAGTGAAGGGAGAAGTGTTACACAATTTTAAACAATCAGATCTTGTGAGAGCTCACCCATTATGATAATAACTGCAAAGGGAAAATCCACTTCCGGTGATCTCATTACCCCTCACCAGGCCCCACCTCCAACACTTACAATTCAATATGAGATTTGGGTGGGAATACAGAGCCAAACCATATCAATGATTTTATAGTGTTTTGTACCAACCTGGAGTGGAGTTTTCAATTAACTCCTTAGAAAATGTTTGATTAACTTTATTTTTTATTTTTTTGAGATTGAGTTTCATTCTTGTTGCCCAGACTGGAGTGCAATGGCACAATCTTGGCTCATTTTAAACTCCACCTTCCAGGTTCAAGTGATTCACCTGCTTCAACCTCCTCAGTAGCTGGGATTACAGGTGCCTGCCACCATGCCAAGCTAATTTTTCTTTTTTCTTTTTGTATTTTTAGTAGAGACAGGGTTTAACCATGTTGGCCAGACTGGTCTCAAACTCCTGACCTCAGGTGGTCCACCCACCTCGGTCTCCCAAAGTGCTGGGATTACAGGTGCGAGCCACCAGGCCTGGCCTGATTAACTCCTTTAAGTGAAGTACTCAGAGACAACTATTTGGCTCCAACATGCTCTTTTAAGCTCTTCCCTTTCGTATTGCATCCAAAGCCTTTTGATAGTCAATTGCGTTTATGAAGTTATTCCAAACTTTTGAAGCTCAGCCAAATAATTTCCAAAAGCACAGAGCTACAATTGGCAATATGGTAGGCAAGATAATAGTCCTCTACAAAGATGACCATACCCTGATCCTTATAATCTGTGAATCTGTTAAGATACATGGAAAAAATAACTTTCCATATGCAGTTAAATTAAGGACCTTGGGATAGGAGGATTACTCTGGAGTATCTGGGTGGAACTAATCTAATCACACAAATCCTTAGAAGCAGAGAACCTTTCCTGCTTGTGGTTAGTGACCATGTGATGATGAAAGGAGAGTTAGAGAGATTCTACATTGCTGGCTTTAAAAATAGAGGATGGCCAATGCCCTGAAGAGTTTTCCCTAGGTTATCTTCTAGCGGTTTCAGGGTTTTCGGTCTTCAATTTAAGTCTTTGTCCCACCTTGAGTTGATTTTTGTATAAGGTGAGAGATAGGGATCTAGTTTTATCCTTCTACATGTGGCTAGCCAGTTTTCCCAGCACCATTTATTAAATAGGGTATCTTTCCCCCAGTTTATGTTTTTGTGTGCTTTGTTGAAGATCAGTTGGTTCTAAGTATTTGGCTTTATTTCTGGGTGCTCTATTCTGTTCCATTGGTCTATTTGTCTACTGTTACATACTGGTACTGTGTTGTTTTGGTAATTATAGCCTTGTAGTATAATTTGAAGTCTGATAGTGTGATGTCTCCAGCTTTGTTCTTTTTGCTTAGTGTTTCTCTGGCTATGCAGGCTCTTTTTTGGTTCCATATGAATTTTAGGATTTTTTTATTTCTGTGAAAAATGATGTTGGTATTTTGATAGGAATTGCATAGAATCTGAAGACGGCTTTGGGCAATATGGTCATTTTTGTGATATTGATTCTTCTAGTTCATGATCATGGGTTGTGTTTCCATTTGTTTGTTTAATCTCTGATTTCTTTTAGCAGTGTTTTCTAGTTCTCCTTGTAGAGCTCTTTCATCTCCTTGGTCAACTACATTCCCAGGTCGCTTTTTTTTTTCTTTAGCTGTTGTAAAAGGGATTAAATTCTTGATTTGATTCTCTGCTTGGTTATTGTTGGCATATAGCAGTGCTAACAATTTGTGTATCTTGATTTTGTAACCTGAGACTTTACTGAATGTGTTTATCAAATCTAGGAGTCTTTTGGAGGAGTTTTTAGGGCTTTCCAGGTATACAATCATATCATCAGTGAACAATGACAGTTGGACTTCCTCTTTTCCAATTTAGATGCCCTTTATTTTTTCCTCTTGCCTGATTGCTGTGGCTGGGACTTTCAATATTATCTATGTTGAATAGAAGTGGTGAAAGTGGACTGGCCATTGGCCTAGGCAAAGAATTCATGACTAAGAGCACAAATTCAAATGCAAGAAAACTAAAAATAAATAAATGGGACATAATTAAATTAAAGAATCTGTTCAGAAAAAGAAATAATCATCAGAGTAAACAGACAACCCACAGAGTGGGAGAAAATATTTGCAAACTATGCATCCAGCAAAGGACTAATATCCAGAATCTATAAGGCACTCAAATCAGCAAGAAAAAAAAAAAAAAAAAAACAAATAATCCCATCAAAAACTGGGCAAATGACATAAATAGACATTTTTGAAAATACAAATGGCCAAAAAACATGAAAAGATATTCACCATCACTGATCATCAGGGAAATGTAAATTAAAACCACAATAAGGTACCTTCTGACTACTACAAGCATGACCATTATTAAAAAGTCAAAAAACAATACTTGTTGGAATGGATGTGGTGGAAAGAAAATGCTTATACACTGCTGATTGGAATGTAAATTAGTGCAACCTCTATGGAAAACAGTATGAAAATTTAAAGAACTAAAAGTAGATCTACCATTTGATCCAGCAGTCCCACTGCTGGCTATCCACCTAAAGGAAAATAAATAATATCAAAAAGACACCTGCATGTGTATGTTTTTGGTAGCACAATTCACAATTTCAGATATTTGGAACCAAGCTAAGTGCTCACTGACCAATGAATAGATAAAGCAAATATGGTATATATATACACCCTGGAATACTACTCAGCCATGAAAAAGAATAAAGTAATGCTTTTGCAGCAACTTAAATGGAGCTGGAGGCCATTATTCTAAGTGAAGTAACCAAGGAATAGAAAACCAAATATTGTATATTCTCACTTACAAATGGGAGTTAAGCTATGGATACACAAAGACATACAGAATGATATAATGAACTACAGAAACTCAGCAGTGGGATAGTGAGAATGGGGAGTAAGGGACAAAAAAACTACATATTGGATACAATGTACACTACTGAAGTACCAGGTGCTCTAAAATCTCAGACTTCATCACTATACAATTTATCCATGTAACAAAAACCACTTATACTCCAAAAGCTACTGAAAAAAAATTTTTTTTAATGAAGGAAGGGAACCTTGAGCCAAGGAGTGTAGGCCTTCTTCAGAAGCTGTAAAAGCATGGAAGCAGTCTTTACCCTAGAGCCCTCAGATAGGAATGCAGCTTTGCCTACAATCTTGATTCCAGCCTATAGACTTCTGATCTGCAGGCTGTATGATAATAAGTTTATGTTTTAGACCACTACGTTTGTGGTAATTTATGGCAACTATAGAAAACGAATAGGAGTCTGCATGGACATTTGTCTTAATGGGGAGTGAGGAGGGCTTAAAAAATACAAACCCCTCTCAAAGCATTTACTAAGAAATATTTGTTGATGAGACTAGACTGTTTTTTGTTTAAAACTGCTCAATTATTATGTAATGGAATTGTAATTTCTATGTATTTGTTGGGTTGGCTATTACATAATTTTCTTTTAAAAAATAGTTTAATTGAAATATAATTCATATGTAATTTGCCAATTTAAAGTGTACAATTCAGTGTTTTTAATGTATTCACAGGGTTGTGCTACAATCACAACAATCTAATTTTATAACATTTTCAACATCTTAAAAGAAATCCCATACTCTTTAGCAGTCAATCCCTTTCCCCTCATCCAGAGCCCTAAACAAATGCTAATCTACTTTCTGTCTTTATTACTTTGTATATTCTAGACATTTCATATAAGTGGAATCCTAAAACATGTGGCCTTTTGTGTTTGGCTTCTTTGACTTAATGTAAGGTTTTCGAGGTCCAATTACACTGCAGTACATATCAGCACTTCATTCCTTATTAGTGAGTACTATTCCATTGTATGGATATACCACTTCCACATTTTGTTTGTTCACTGAACAGTTGAATGTGCTCTGATGGTTAAAAGACAAAATTGTCAACCATTCTGTATTAACAGTGGATGTAGACTCTTTTTTCAGATGGATAAAATGTATATGCTACCGATGTAAAGTCTTCCATGTAAAAAAATTTGTACAGCTTTCTGTACAATATTGATTCTCATCTGGCATATTCTAATCAGGTTATAGGTCAATAAAGTTTTTGATTTATTTCAATAAAAACCAGTTGATAGAAATTTAGGTTGTTGCCACTTTTTATTTATTATAAACAATGTTGCTATGTTATGAATATTTGTGTACAAGTTTTTGTATACATTTATGTTTTCATTTATCCTATACTTAGGAGTGGAATTGTTGGATCATATGATATGCTTAATGTTTATTAGACATATGGTTAATGTTTTGAGGAATTACTAAACTGTTTTCCAAAGTAGTTGCATTATTTTTCATTACTTCTATAATGTAACAAGAAGTCTAATTTATCCATATCCTAATTAACACTTGTTATTGTCTGTCTTTTTAATTGTAGTCATCCTAGTGGATGTGAAGTTATATTTTATTATGATTTTGATTTGCATGTCTTGGTAACTACTGATATTGAGTATCTTCATGTGTTCATTGGCCATTTGTGTACCTTTGGAGAAATGTCTGTTGAAATCATTTGCCTGTTTTAAAATAAGTTTGTCTTTTTATTATTGAATTTTAAAGACCTTTAAAAACACATTCTGGGTACAAATCCATTATCAGATATATTATTAGTAAATATTTTCTCCCATTCTGTAGAGTTATGTTCTCATTTTCTTGATGGTATCTTTTGCACCACAAAGATTTTAATGTTGATGTAATTTCATTTATCTATTTTTTCTTTTGTTGCTTGTGCTTTTGGTGTTGCATCTAAGAAATCATTATATAACACAAAGTCATAAGAATTTACACCTATGCTTTCTCGTATTTTAGCTATAACAGTAAGGTCTTTGATCCACTTTGGGTTAATTTTTGTGTATAGTGGAAAGTAGAGGTCCAACTTCATTCTTTCGCTAGTGAATATCTGATTATCTCATCGCCATTTGTTAAAAAAGACTATTTTTTCCTCATTGAATTTTCGTGGTATCCTTGTCAAAAATCAGCTGGCCATAAATGTAAGAGTTTGTTTTTGGACTCTAACTTCGATTCCATTGATTTGTATGTTTATCCTTATGTCATTTTCACAGTGTGTTGATCAGTGTAGTTTTGTAGGAAGTTTTGAAATCAGGAAATGTTACTCCTTCAATTGTGTTCTCCTTTTTTCAAGCTTTGTTTCGGCTCTTCTGGGTCACTTGATTTCCATATAATCTTGAGATTAGTTTGTCAATTTTTGGGAAAAAAAAAAGCTGTATTTCAATAATGGTTGCATTAAATCTGTTGATCAATTTGGACAGTACTAATAGCTTAACAATATTAAGTTTTGATCATAGAACATCTTTCTAGTTATAAGAATGACTAATTTGTTTCAACAATGTTTTGTAGCCTTCAGTGTATTAGTTCTTAACATATTTTGTTATGTGTATAACTACATTAGTTTTTGATGCTATTGTAACTGGTATTGCTTTCTTAATTTCATTCTTAAAATGTTTACCGAAAGTGTGTAGAAATACAATTGATTTTTACATATTGCTCTTGTATCCTGCCATCACGCTGAACTCATTTTTTTCAGTTCTAATAGGGAATGTGTGTGTTTGTGTGTGTGTGTGTATCTGTGTGTGCTCCCCAAAATTTTCTACGTACAAGACCATTTCATCCGCAAATGAAGATAGTATTTTTTCATTCTAATTTGGGAGCCTTATATTTCTTTTCTTGTATAATTGCCATGGCCATAACCTCTAGTACAATATTAAAAGTAGACTGGATAAAGAAAATGTGGCACATATGCACCATGGAATACTATGCAGCTATAAAGAAGGATGAATTCATGTCCTTTGCAGGAATATGGATGCAGCTGGAAACCATCATTCTCAGTAAACTAACAGGAACAGAAAAACCAAACACTGCATGTTCTCACTCATAAGTGGGGGTTGAACAATGAGAACACATTGACACAGGGAGGGGAACATCACACACTGGGACCTGTCGGGGGGGTGGAGGGCTAGGGGAGGGATAGCATTAGGGGAAATATCTAATGTAGATGACCAGATGATGGGTGCAGCAAACCACCATGACACGTGTATACCTATATAACAAACCTGCATGTTCTGCACATATATCCCAGAACTTAAAGTATTTAAAAAAAAACAAAAAGAGTGACACCCTGTATTGTTCTTGATACTGAGATAAAGTATCTAGACTTTACTACTAACTAAGATGTCAATTGTGGGGCTTTTGTAGGTGCTCTTCATCATATTGAGAAAGCTAGCTTCTTTTTATTGTTTTTATTGTAAATAGGTTTTGGATTTGGATATGCTTTTTTCTGCATCTCTTGAGATGATTATATGGCATGCTATGCTAATTTATTTTAAAATATTAAGCCAACACTGTTTTTTAGTATTTTGTTAGACATTTTTGCATCTATATTTGTGATATCTTTTTGGTTTTGGTATCAGAGTAATATTGGCATCATAAAATAAGTTGGAAAGGGATTCCTCCTCTTCTATTTCCTGGAAGAGTTTGTGAAGAATAATTATTTTTTTTCTTTGAATGTTTGGTAGATTTCACCAGTGAAGCCATCTGGCCCTGGTCTTTTGTTTGTGAGATCTTTAATGACTGATTTAATCTCTCTACTTGTTATAGACCTGGTTAGAATTTCTGTTTCTTCTTGAGTGTGTTTCAGTATTTTGTCTTTCTAGAAATTAGTTCATTTTGATTTAATTACCTAATTTGTTGGCATCAAATTGTTCATAGTATTTCTTTATAATACATTTTGTTTCTGTAAGTTCTATAATGATGTCTCCTTTTTCATTTCTGATTTTAGTAATTTCAACCGGCTCTCTTTTTTTCTTAATCAATTTAGCTAAAGATCTATCAACTGTATTTATCTTTTCAAAATATCAGCTTTTGGTTTGTTGGTTTTCCAAACTTTTTAAAAATACTCTATCTCATTTAGTTCCATGCCAGTGTTTAAATTTTTCTTCTTTTTCTTGATTTGGGTTCAATAAGCTCTCCTTTTTCTAGTTTCTTGCTGTGAAAAATTAGGTTATTGATTTGAGATAACATTCTTTTTAAATATAGGTGTTCACAGCTATAAATTTTTCTCTGAGCACTGCCTTAGTTATATTTCATAGTGTTGGTGGGGTGTGTTTTCATTTTCATTCATTGAAATTATTTTTAAATTTCCCTTCTGGTTTCTTCTTTGATCTGTTGTTTATTTAACAATGTAATGTTTAATTTTCACATATTTATTATTTTTCCAAAATTCTTCTGTTATTGGTTTCTAATTCCATTACATTCTAATTCCATTCCAACTACTTTACATGATTTCATTGCTTTTAAATTTATCAAACTTGTTTTAAGGCCTAACATACGGTCTACCCTGGAAAATATTTTATATGCCCTTGAACAGAATATGCATTCTGCTACTGTTGGGTAGAATGTTCTATAAATGTTTTGTTAGTCTATTTGGTTTATACTGTTGTTCAAGCCTTCTATTTTATTGTTGATCTTCTGTCTAGTTGTTCTCATCCTTATTGAAAGTGGGGCATTGATTTCCCCCACATTATTAGTGTTGATTTGTCTATTTTTTCCTTAAATTCTTTTATTTATTTGCTTCATGTATTTGAGGATTCTGTAGTGAGGGGCATATATGTTTATAATTGTTATAATTTCCTGATGAACTGACTATAAAATCTCTTGTAATTTTTTTTGTCTTAAGTCTTTTTTGTCTGATATTACTATCACTATTTACACTAGTTTATAGTTATCTTGTGCATGTTATATCTTTTTTCATAAGTTTACTTTTAATACATTTGTATTATTAAATCTAAAGTGTTTCAGTGTGTGACTTACAGAATGTTTTCACGTCTTCCCCAGGTTTTACTCTGATTGCTCCTCAGTGGGTGCAGCTGAGCACATGTACGCAGATTTCACAGTGATCTTAGGAGGACTCTTTTTGGTTGTTCCTTTTTTGGTTCTTTCTATTCAATTTCTCTTTCACCTTGCTTGCTTGTGTCAGAGATACCTGTCTTACAATTGCTCTCCACCAATATTACCATTGTTTCCAACAACATTCATAGGTGTAGAATTATTCACGCTGTTCCAAATAAATTTAGAACCCTATGGAAGAAGTGCAGTGCTCTTAACCATTATGGCTGACCTTTACCCCTAGGCAGAACCTCTGTACCACTACCACTGCACTGGACCTGGGAGCAGGTACCCAGAATGATATCCCATTGTATAAGTGGGCAGTGGACAGGAGAGTGGCCACTGGGAATAGAGCTTCCCACCTAGCAGTTGGAGCTGAGTGGGAGAAGAAAGACCATTCTTCTCTGCCATATCTTCCTGGAATAGAGCTCCTGCAGTATGGGGTTGAGAGTATGAGAAATGGTAGCCTACATTTCCTTAGGTTAACTTATAGCCCCAAACTGAGAGTTTAGAGGAGAGGAAATGAGTGTCTTCTCGCCTACACATGCCCCATCTTCCAATTAGTCAGAAATTATGACCTCTTGGTGGCACCAGTGTTTGCCATTGTATGGCCCATTCCATGAAAACTTGCTGACTTAGAAACCACCTACATAACAAACCTGTACATTCTGCACATGTATCCCAGAACTTAAAGTATAATTTAAAAAAAAGAAAAAAGAAAAAGAAAACTTGGTTGCTTAGATGTGAGGGCAGGAAGATTGACAATTAAATTTTACCAAACAGAGCAATGACAGGACAGAGAAAGCTGTGGTCAATGTGGGAATGATGTCATCTAAATCTATAAGGATCTCTCTCTTTCAGGTATTGACAAGGTTCTCAGGGATTAATGTGGAGGAAAGTTAATGAGATGAGGTGGAGTTGAAGAACCTTGGAGATGAGGTCAAAGTTTGGAATTTGTATGAGAAATGCATCACTTACCACAGGGAATGCTCTACATGAGTATGTTTGCTGAAAACCTTGCTTTACATAGATTATATCAGTTAGAAAATACAACACACCTATGAAGAAAGTACTTTTATTCCAATTTCTAGATGAAAAACTAGAATCTTAGAAAGTTTGGAGAACTTGCATGAAGTCTTATTGTTAACAGTAATAACAACAAACATTTTAGAGCAATTTACTATATACCAAGCATTCTTCTAAGAGATGTACATTCTAAGTCTTAAGTGCTCAAAAAGTTATTTATTATTACCATTACCATGTTAGAGAGAAGGCGCAGAGAGTTGCAATAACTCGCTGAAGGTCACATGGCTAGTTAGTGGCAAGAGCCAGGGTGTAGAGCAAGTGTCAAAATTGGGCCATTAATCAAAATTGGTGTTATGCCAAACCCATGTTTAAGCCACTCAGAAATAGCACCTATTTATGACTTTAAAGGTGCATATTACTCAAGAGACTCTTGGAAAAAATCTCTTCCAAGAATATTAATAAAGATTTTAATCAGTACAAGATTAAAATTGAGGCATAATGAAATAGATGAAATGAAACTAAAATTCCATTTATAAAATATAGAAGACAAAAAAGAACATTTGAGCCTAATAGAGGAAGAAGAAATAAAAAAAAAAAAAAGAAATATGGAGGAAAATGAGATAAATGTCAGAAATTGTTGGAAGGAGCTCTTTGACACTTTCTTTCTACTTGTGAAGCATAAACAGATTTATCCTAATGAATTAAAGGTGAAGTTTAAGCTCCCCGTAAGGATGGTAGCATTTTTCTTAGGAGTACAGCTGAAGAACAAGAATTTTATAAGGAAGAATTTACAACTGTGTGTAGTTACTTCCATTACTATAAACTTGAACCCCTAGGAAGGAGTAGGGCTGTCAGCCTCTTTGACAATCAGTCTCCATTCTTTTCCACCAGTCCACAGGGATCCTCCTGTGACAACTTCATCACCTGGAAATCAGCCTCCATCTTCCTTTCTCCTCAACAATTACTACCTTCTCTTTCACAACTATGTACTAAGACCTGCCAAAGGGACATAAGGAAACCAAGTGCAGGCTGTCTCTTGACTCACTAGTTATGTTTAAGTTTATGAAAGGAGCACAAGGAAATGACAATATCTAAGTGTTTCTAAATGAGTCTGGACTTGCTGCCGTGACAGTAAGCACAGATTTATAAATAAAATTAACAAAAAATGGGAACCCAAATATTGAAGAAGTGTTGCAAGCACAAACTTTTCCTTCAAACTTAGGAAATCAATATGGTTTAAAGAAAATAAAACCCTGGATGGCTAAGGATGAGTTTCAGAGGTTTCTCTATCACAAGTCATTTGACTTCCTTGAACCTCAATCTTCTTGTCAATGTAGATAATAACCATCTTTAGAAAGTTAGTACAGGCCTGGTGTGGTGGCTAACGCCTGTGATTCCAGCACTTTGGGAGGCCGAGGCGGGCAGATCATGAGATCGAGAACATCCTGACTAACACGGTGACACCCCATTACTATTAAAAATACAGAAAAAAAAAAAAAAAAAAAAAAGATTAACCCAGCATGGTGGCAGGCGCCTGTAGTCCCAGCTACTCAGGAGGCTGAGACAGGAGAATGGCATGAGCTCAGGAGGCGGAGCTTGCAGTGAGCCGAGATCTCGCCACTGCACTCCAGCCTGGGCGACAGAGCGAGATTCCACCTCAAAAAATAAAAAATAAAAATAAAAAAAGTTAGTACAATAATCAAAAGAGAGAATATATATGGATAGGCTGTGGCCTATTATAGCAAACTATCTCATTATACTCTCTGCTTCTTTATTTGGAAAACAGATACCTTTAGAGCTGGACTTTGACATTGTATTTGCTAGGTACTCTGTGCTAAGATCAGTACAAACAGTTAAACTTAATGCAGCATACTTAGCTTTTGACAAACACATTATTTTATATTTGATTCCCAGTAGATCAAATGAATATTATATTTATTACAATATGAAGTTGAAAAAGTTTCTTACCAGTATCAGCTGAAAGCTGTTCAAAGTGCATAATGTATGCATATTACTTTGCTTTTCTTCTGCAAAGGTCTGTTTTATGAATCAAAATGACTAGTGCATAGCAGCAACGTATAATCAAAGTTACTGTAAAGGTCACAAGTAAATGAGAACGTAATTGTTTAAATATGTGGCTTTGTTAGTAATATACCTGATTATTTTATGACCGATTAGTGTTGTTTTAATTGCGGGGAGGGGAGTGTTGGAGAAGAGTAGGAAGATCTTTGTCTGTTTTATGATATACCTGACTTGGACTTTTAACCAAAACTCTAGTTGGTGAAATATTGGCTTTCTTAAGCTCTTCTGATTAACTTTAACTTAATTACATAAAAATGAAAAATGGCCTGCTAATCTACCCTGTGTACTGAATTCAGCCTGGAGATGTTTCCTTTGGGCAGAGCCAAATTTTAAAGATTGGAAAATGCCTGTCATTTTTGGACAGGTGTACACTATCCGCTATCCTAAGTCCTCATGTCTCCACATTCCGTCTTACACCCAGCTGGCTTCATTTATTTATGTAAATTGCCTGGTCCTAGTGCGCATTGGAGTCTGTGGTTTCTGACTCAAGGCAAGGAGGAAATAAGCAAATAACTCAGGTATTTATTTTTGCATGACCCTGTCATTATGGAGTGGAAAGAGAGTTTCATTTTTATTATGAATACACACTATGAATGCTGATACTGCATTTGTGGCTTTGAAAAAAGTTCTGCCACTGAAATAATCTAAAAGGGGACTAGTTCTTATGGCAATTTCTTCAAGTGCTTTGTTAAATAAGCAGTTAAAAGCAGACTAAAGGGCCACTGGATATTCAATTAGAGAGAGAGAATTTCTGTCACCCTGACTGAAGGAGAAAAATAAGGCCACCCTGGCAGGTGGAGACTTTTTATTTGCTGCCAGTGTGATTGCCTGCAAAGCTCCTGTGATTTGGTGCTTGCTACAGCACATCTCCCTATTTGCACATGCATGGAAACACTTTTTGTTGAAGCTACTTGACAACACTTAGTGTTTATTGTTTACTTGTCATTCTAAGAAACCACACACAGACTGTTTAGGTTACACCTAATGACAGTTTTTATTCATTTTACAGTTTAATGTTTCTTTTTATTTAGCTTTTGTTATGGTTTAACAACTCCTTTCATTTAGTGGAATTGTAGACAAGTTTGAAATGTGAGTGTACCCATAAGACAAACACACATCATTACCTTTTCGTCTCCTGGTGTGCAGCCCTTTGTGAAATCTGCCAAGGAATAGTAGATGCTGATGTTTGGATAATGGAGAAAGATGGCTTCAGAATGCCCAAGGATTTCATGGATATTTCTCTAAAAAGGCTTTTCCTGGAGATATGGGAGCCATGAGATAGAGGTATTTAGGTGGTCTGCAAAGTTATAGGGCAATAATGAGATCTTTAGCAAGAGTATTTCTAAGAATATTTTGAAGTGCCTGGGGAAAGCAAGCACTTACTCCCCTTCCTCCCTAGTCCTTTGGCCAGGAAAATTATGCTGATTTCTAATCAGAAAGAAATCACCCATGGAAAGTCTGAGTATACACTGTGCATTCTATCCGAACTTCAAACTTCAAATTAACTACAAATGATAGAAAAAAACGAATAAATGCTCTACGTGGAATTTGTCATTAATTTAGATGACAAATAATTAAAAATATTAACCATACTTGGCTTACTTCTGCCTCAGTATCACAAGATGAACAGCAAAAGAAGTGAGCTTTTGTGTGCTTGCCCCCAAGTTTTAAGTTTTAAATATGGAGGAAAATATGAATCTAAGGTTTAAATCCCATGCTAATCTCCATTAAGCTATAGGATGAAAATGAATGTGAGCCAGGATGCCACAAACGTTGTGTCCAAAAGGAGGTCATGATATCCGAAGGAGAAAATAAAAATACACTTCAGGGGCAATCTGACACCCAAGTAGGATGAAGGAATATTGACATTGAGAGTTGAAAACTGTGGCTGTTTGAGTAGGGAAATTTGAGGTAAAATGATAATATTTTGCTGAGAGAGTTTGCAGTAAAAAGCAGCAGGATTTTGGGAAAATAACTAGGGCTTCCATAACTACTGGTACAAGTAGCAGCTCAGAGGAAGGAATGTCTCTAGGAAGGGGAAAGCTGCAGAAGAAATTGAAGCATAGGTCCATTAGGAGCTTTGCGAAGTCAGGGAGAACATAAGGTAGAGAAGCCCTAAGGTCATAGAGCCATCCTTGGCTCATAAGTGGTACCAGGAGATTTCATCAAAAGCAAATTGAAACTACAGTCTGGTTAAAAATGAATATTTCCAGCTATTAGTCAATAGGGAATATTAACTTTTTCATGTATTGTTAATTTGGGTGCACCAGGAAAACAGACTTGCCACATATCATAAATCTTTAAGGAATTTTGTTGGTTTTTCAGTTTTAGTTATCTCTTTTCATTTTTCTTCCTATTTTTAACTAATTCTCAGGTCACTTTGACTTGCTCTGTTTGATTGTTTTTATAATTTTAAAAAATACAAATTGGTTTCAAATGAATATTTTCAAAGATGACCTTATGTTCTTATACCTTTTAATTCTTGTGGGTGATCATATCACATTAAATATTATTTCTAATATGGCCAATAAAGCTTCTATCATAGCATGAGTAAATCCCAATAGTGAATCCTCCATGGTGAGGGTGGCCAGTGAAAGAGAAACTTATGGGGAAAGAACAAGGGTGAGTCAAAGAAAATATGCCTTTTGTGGATCATGAAGATGGTGGTAAGAGAGGTCTAATAGGGGATTCTGAAGAACCCATGAGTATGCCTACTATACACACACACACACACACACACACACATGGCCCAGAGTGTGGGAAGTCAGAATACTGCATTACTAAGCACCAGCCAAATAAGGGTCATTCCATTTAACTCCTTGACCTTTTTCCTCCTAATACCTGTGATCCAGATGGGACAATGAGAACAGCCAATGAGATGGGGAGAAGGTGAGAGAAGAAGGCAGGTGGCTTGCCAGTTTATAGGCCAAAGAGAAGGAAAAGTCTTCTTTTTGAATGAAGACTGAAGGATTGCTTGATATGTTGAACCTTTGAGACTTTACATTTCTGAAGGAAGACTATGTTTTATGACTTAAAATGGTTATAGGATTTTCTATTACCTGTGTATGAGCAGAGGAATCAGAAATCCTGCTGGAGTTATCATACAGTGGCATGGGGGAAATTTTTCACATGCTAAATAATATGTAAAGGGACTTTAGGAAACAACATAAAATTACATTTAATCATATCCTATGTGTGTTTAACATATTAGTGACAAAAGTAATTACCAAAAAAAAAAAAAAAAAAAAAAGCCCTTCCTCAAACTGGTTGAAACACAGGAAATCTATTGGGTTATATAACTGAACTATCTAGAGGTCAGGTTGGCATCAGGTAAGGCTTGAGTATTCAACCCATTTATTGGCTCCTGTGTGGCTCTAAGATCATTGTCAAAAGCTCCTAAGGCTACATCCTTTCTGTGGTTTGTCTAGCTGAAAAAAGAGTTTATTTGTCCTAACATATTCAGCAAAAGTCCTGAGATTCAAACTACCTCTGTGGCCAGGAGCGTAGACATGTCGACTGTTTATCTTGGGTCACAGGCCAGAGGGTAAGATCATGTTCCCTGGAACCACACAGACCTTAAATGGAAATCATTGCATTGGCAAGGGAGACATGAATAATGAATCCCAAGAGACAACTGAAGATACCTGTAAAAACTTAATCTTTATAGGAACCTTGTGAATTAGGCAATATTTCCCCATTTTTCAGATGAGAAAATTTTCCCAAAGGCAAACATTTTTTAAGTAGTGATTTGAGAAGAAATTCAGGTCATTCTAACTTTGAACCACAAAGTCATTCTATTTTACCACATTGCTTATGTAGCATAAATTAAACACATACAAGGCTATCTAATCTATATCAGGAAAGGGTTTTATAATTCCTCTTCCATAAATTTCAGGCTAAAAATAAATTAATGAGAAGCTTAAGAGTCTTGAAATGACAAATAAATACTTCTAGAAATTGAAAATCCTATAAACCATAAGTAAGAAGAATTTTACTTAAATCTTGAAAACTTTAGCAAGGTTCTTTTATTCTTGTTTATGGAAAACTCAAAAGAAATATATGTATATGTACCTTAAGAGCAAAGCCCCTGTTGATTTTAGAATTGTCTAGTTATCTCAGATGCTACACATAATATTTGTGTTTTAAAAAAGAAATGTAGCTTGGACTGTGTATAGCAAGGTATAAAGCTTAGGAAGTCAAAGAAAAGAGAAGATCCTAACTGTAAAATTGACTGGAGAATTCAAAAGCTGTTAGCATTATGAATGGAAGCTATTATCTGAAAAAATATTGCTGCAGGAGGTTTAGACTGGGACATTAAAACAAATCGTTGTCCTGGGCATTGAAGTTAAATAAGGGGGCATGATAATGAAGTTTCATTGTCTTGAATCTGTGGGAAATAGATATTTCAGGTCTATGAGCTCACAAGCATTTAATACTGTAGGACAGTACCTTGATGAGGCTCCTTTGGGGAAAAGGTAACTGAGCAAATTATGTTCGTGGTACATTGGCATATCTTATAACCCACTTCTTATTTTAGAAATGCTTAATATTATTAATTTACCTAAATGCCATGGGAGACAGATGCTCAGAGATTTGCTAATTGCCCAAAGAGTTATATTCTAAAACTGGAAACCCCAGGTGGTCCCACCTCAATTCTGAATGGCAAGAAAGGAGTCTTGCTGCTCTTCTCTTCCATTATCCAGCAGAGCTGAGAAAAGCTGAAATGCTTGGTCACTTTTTTTTCCAGCAAGCTCTCGCCTTGCTTCTTCAGGAATCATGTCGGACAAGATTCAAATTGAGTGGCTGAACAAAGACAGCAGGGGTTTTAGAAAATCAAGATTGATTCTTTTATATTTAACAACCTTCTTCTTACAGCTAAGTCTCTAAATTGACACTTAAGCAGGGGTGGGGAAGCCTATAAATATAAATATAAAATAAGCCTACGAATAAAATAGGCTTATTTTAATCAAATTTCTTTTAAGAGGAGCCCCATTTTGTACTTCTTTAACTTCCCTCTCTTCTCATTAGGAAAGAAAACAAGTGATGACTTTAGTATTATGATATCTATCTGTCCACCTTACAAATGTTTTACAAATGCTGGAAATGTAAATCTGGGAAACTGAGGAAGTAATCAGTTTAAATTCTGTGGAAAATATAGATTTTATTCTGCAAGTTGGAATCCTCCTGAAATGTTGAAGTCTTAGAGAACTCAACATCTTTAGGGCCTTTAAAACTAATATCCTTTTAGGGACAGAGACATATTTACTGAAATACATAACACAGAAAATAAAGTTCTTTGCTTGCTTTACACCCTGGAGTGTGATAAATTTTGTGGGGTGTGGAATAAGCCAGTTCCCTGGTTTCTTAGAGGATTTAGTTCAGTAACAGAAATCATTGGAATTTTAGTAGCAGCTTTTTGGCCTTTAGAATGACCATTTGTTTTGTGAAGTACATGATGTAAACTGTGAAATGTTATTAATATCTTTAACCATTTCCTATAATTATTTCAATAACTTGAAGGAAAATTCTTCTTTTAAAAGATCACTTTTCTGGTAAGGGATAATTTATAGCCAATGCATAACTCAACAGGAAGTCAAGAGAGCAATCACCAAGAGGACTGAGATAGGCAAGTTTCCCCAAACTAACACATAAAAGGATTTCTTGTGAGCTAAAGTCAGCAGTAAAAGAATATGTGCAGGATTAGTCATACTGGATTTAGAGGCTTCAGCCCTACCATTCATTCTTCTGAGAAGAAATGCCTAGTGTTCTATGGGAAAATAGGAAAGCCTAAGAATATATCTCAGAATATATATTCCACCAGCTGTTTCCTTAAAGAAACAGGATTGTTTGAAAAAATTTTGGGTGGGGACATGGTGGTACAGGAAAAGAAACAAACAAAAAACATGCACTGAATCATAAAGGCTCCATCATTGGTTAACATTTAATTTTTATGGCTATGAATATTAGGGCAAGGAATGATCAAGTCTTCAATCATTTTTAGATACAGGAATTATCACTTTGTTTCTGTTCCATAATTTTAGAAAATATTTCAATAGGAAATGTCTCCATTTTCATCATCTTCTGTAACCTATAAAATGTAGAGCTCTAGAATGTAGACTCTTCACTGATTTTTAGAGGCAATGCTAGCTGGGGCAGAACGAGGAACTGAGCTGGGTTGGAGCTACTTTGCTTTCATCTTCTTTCTAGCTCAGAGGTCATCACAATGTCCACTGGATTCCATACTGACCCTAGGAAGAGCATCACAGAAGCTACCAGCGGAGAGGCTGGGTCCTACTCTTACCTTCATAGGTAATTCAAAATAAAAGTTTAGCTTTTAAAAGGACACTACTTAAACTGACATGGAAATGAATGTAGTTTCCTTCCAGTTGTTTTTTAGTTTTCAAAATTCTGGATAAGTTCATTGAAAAGGTACCTGTTTTTCTTTTTGGTTTTGTTCCCCCAACCCTGTGCTTGGCTAAGAATCTAAACTTGTGAGGAGTCTGTTGGGCAGTCTAGCACTGGTTATGCAGCAGAAACTTCTATTGCATTTTCCTTTGATCTTCTAAATCCCAAACTCATTTTAAAAAATAATCAGAGCTCGCATATGTTTTACAAAAACGTATTTGTCTTCACTTTACTACTCAGTTGAGTTTCTAAAGCAAATATATTTCTCAACTACATTTTAATTTTTCTGATCATTTCTGTTTTTATTGGCTAATGCACAAATTCATGCTTACTAAAAATCACTGCCTTCCCAATTCTGTTGAGTAAAGAGGATTTCCTAACATCTCTGATTTTATGTGGATCAAGCAACGAATTTGAGATTCACCATTGTCTAAAAATCTTTATCACTTAGACTCCCCTTATGCTAACATCATTCTTTCTATCACACTATCAAATATTTCAACATTTCCTCTTTGCTCCAAAGGCACTAGGTGGAGCTAAATATGTCCTCTACTGCCTTACCTTAGTTATTTGCCATGATTTTACTGTGTGAATTCTCACTGCATGTTGAATATGCTCACTTTTCAAAATGGTCTGAGATATCAAGAATTTGCTCTCAGCAACATCTGCAGTTATTTTGATTTATTTAGGACATTAATCCTCATGTTTTCTTCAATATCAAGTATGTAGAATTTTTTAATTGGAGTTTTGTCAAGCCACATAATTGTTTGAACTTTTTGCTTTATTTGTTCTGCTCATACATTTGAAGAGATGTCAAAATAGAAAGAATTGTAGATACAACCAGTCTCACCAAAGACAAGAAAGTCTGATGCTAATTCACAGTAGAGAGTTTTAAAACTGATGGAGGTGCTGGAGAATGGGTGTACTTTAATAACCAAAACCCCCTAGGAATGAGTCTGGTGAGTGATATAAGAAGAAAACAAGGAAATTCACTGAAGTCAAAATCCCAAATTTGAGAATACTGAAACTAAGAAAAGTTGTAGGAACTTTTTCAAGTCCCATGAGATTTATGTTTTCAAAAATTAAAGAGACTTCCAAGAGTGTTTCATAGAATTTCTGACTTTTAAAAATGAGAATATAATTAATTTTAGACCAATTATAATTCAAAGATTCTTTTAAAGAGGCTTGAGAGATTCAGATAGGAAATTAATTTATAAACTCCACTCCCAAATGGTACCACCATCACTGCTGCCTCCCTGGTGTTCTGGATTAGGATACACATGAAAATCAAGGGCTGATAGCCATGGTGTTGCCAGGGACACAAGGACTGATATAGAAAAAATACATGCAGGAGAAACTGGTGGTTTCAGTGTCTGCCACCACTAAGGATTTATTTCTCTGAGACATGAAGGCTTTTCTTTAAATCATATAATCTTAGGAGTGAAGGGAACCACAGAAATGAGCCCAATACTGCTGTTGCTTTTGGTGTTTTAGACATGAAGTCCTTACCCATGCCTATGTCCTGAATGGTACTACCTAGGTTTTCTTCTAGGGTTTTTATGGTATTAGGTCTAACATTTAAGTCTCTAATCCATCTTGAATTAATTTTCGTATAAGGAATTAAGAAAGGATCCAGTTTCAGCTTTCTACTTATGGCTAGCCAATTTTCCCAGCACCATTTATTAAATAGGGAATCCTTTCCCCATTTCTTGTTTCTTTCAGGTTTGTCAAAGATCATATGGCTGTAGATGTGTGGTATTATTTCTGAGGACTCTGTTCTGTTCCATTGGTCTGTATCTCTGTTTTAGTACCAATACCATGCTGTTTTGGTTACTGTAGCCTTGTAGTATAGTTTGAAGTCAGGTAGCGTGATGCCTCCAGCTTTGTTCTTTTGAATTAGGATTGTCTTGGCAATGTAGGCTCTTTTTTGATTACATATGAACTTTAAAGCAGTTTTTTCCAATTCTGTGAAGAAACTCATTGGTAGCTTGATAGGGATTGCATTGAATCTATAAATAACCTTGGGCAGTATGGCCATTTTCATGATATTCATTCTACTTATCCATGAGCATGGTATGTTCTTCCATTTATTTGTGTCCTCTTTTATTTCACTGAGCAGTGGTTTGTAGTTCTCCTTGAAGAGGTCCTTTACATCCCTTGTAAGTTGCATTCCTAGGTATTTTATTCTCTTTGAAGCAATTGTGAATGGAAGTTCATTCATGATTTGGCTCTCTGTTTGTCTGTTACTGGTGTATAAGAATGCTTGTGATTTTTGCACATTAATTTTGTATCCTGAGACTTTGCTGAAGTTGCTTATCAGCTTAAGGAGATTTTGGGTTGAGACGATGGGGTTTTCTAAATATACAATCACGTCATCTGCAAACAGGGACAATTTGACTTCTTCTTTTCCTAACTGAATACCCTTGATTTCTTTCTCTTGCCTGATTGCCCTAGCCAGAACTTCCAACACTATGTTGAATAGGAGTGGTGAGAGAGGGCATCCCTGTCTTGTGCCAGATTTCAAAGGGAATTTTTCCAGTTTTTGCCCATTCAGTATGATATTGGCTGTGGGTTTGTCATAAATAGCTCTTATTATTTTGAGGTACGTTCCATCAATACCAAATTTATTGAGCATTTTTAGCATGAAGGGCTGTTGAATTTTGTCGAAGGCCTTTTCTGCATCTATTGAGATAATCATGTGGTTCTTGTCTTTGGTTCTGTTTATATGCTGGATTATGTTTATTGATTTGCAAATGTTGAACCAGCCTTGCATCCCAGGGATGAAGCCCACTTGATCATGGTGGATAAGCTTTTTGATGTGCTGCTGGACCCAGTTTGCCAGTATTTTATTGAGGATTTTTACATCGATGTTCATCAGGGATATTGGTCTAAAATTCTCTTTTTTTGTGTGTGTCTCTGCCAGGCTTTGGTATCAGGATGATATTGGCCTCATAAAATGAGTTAGGGAGGATTCCCTCTTTTTCCATTGATTGGAATAGTTTCAGAAGGAATGGTACCAGCTCCTCCTTGTACCTCTGGTAGAATTCAGCTGTGAATCCATCTGGTCCTGGACTTTTTTTGGTTGGTAGGCTATTAATTATTGCCTCAATTTCAGAGCCTGCTATTGTTCTATTCAGGAATTCAACTTCTTTCTGGTTTAGTCTTGGAAGAGTGTAAGTGTCCAGGAAATTATCCATTTCTTCTAGATTTTCTAGTTTATTTGTGTAGAAGTGTTTATAGTATTCTCTGATGGTAGTTTGTATTTCTGTGGGGTCGGTGGTGATATCCCCTTTATCATTTTTTATTGCATCTATTTGATTCCTCTCTCTTTTCTTCTTTGTTAGTCTTGCTAGCGGTCTGTCAATTTTGTGGATCTTTTCAAAAACCAACTCCTGGATTCATTGATTTTTTGGAGGGTTTTTTGTGTCTCCATCTCCTTCAGTTCTGCTTTCCTCTTAGTTATTTCTTGCCTTCTGCTAGCTTTTGAATGTGTTTGCTCTTGCTTCTCTAGTTCTTTTAACTGGGATGTTAGAGTGTCAATTTTAGATCTTTCTAGCTTTCTCTTGTGGGCATTTAGTACTATAAATTTCCCTCTACACACTGCTTTAAATGTGTCCCAGAGATTCTGGTATGCTGTATCTTTGTTCTCATTGGTTTCAAAGAACATCTTTATTTCTGCCTTCATTTCGTTATGTACCCAGTAGTCATTCAGGAGCAGGTTATTCAGTTTCCATGTAGTTGAGTGGTTTTAATTGAGTTTCTTAGTCCTGAGTTCTAGTTTGATTGCACTGTGGTCTGAGAGACAGTTTGTTTTAATTTCTGTTCTTTTACATTTGCTGAGGAGTGCTTTACTTCCAATTATGTGGTCAATTTTGGAATAAGTGTGATGTGGTCCTGAGAAGAATGTATATTCTGTTGATTTGGGGTGGAGAGTTCTATAGATGTCTATTAGGTCTGCTTGCTGCAGAGGTGAGTTCAATTCCTGGATATCCTTGTTAACTTTCTGCCTCGTTGATCGGTCTAATGTTGACAGTGGAGTGTTGAAGTCTCCCATTATTATTGTATGGGAGTCTAAGTCTCTTTGTAAGTCTCTAAGAACTTGCTTGATGAATCTGAGTGCTCCTGTATTGAGTGCATATATATTGAGGATAGTTAGCTCTTCCTGTTGAATTGATCCCTTTACCATTATGTAATGGCCTTCTTTGTCTCTTTTGATCTTTGATGGTTTAAAGTATGTTTTATCAGAGACTAGGATTGCAACGCCTGCTTTGTTTCGTTCTCCATTTGCTTGGTAGATCTTTCTCCATCCCTTTATTTTGAGCCTATGTATGTCTCTGCATGTGTGATGGGTCTCCTGAAGACAGCAGACTGATGGGTCTTGACTCTTTATCCAGTTTGCCAGTCTGTGTCTTTTAATTGGAGCATTTAGTCCATTTACATTTAAGGTTAATATTGTTATGTGTGAACTTGATCCTGCCAGTATGATATTAACTGGTTATTTTGCTCGTTAGTTGATGCAGTTTCTTCCTAGCCTCGATGGTCTTTACATTTTGGCATGTTTTTGCAACGGCTGGTACCGGTTGTTCCTTTCCATGTTTAGGGCTTCCTTCAGGGTCTCTTGTAAGGCAGGCCTGGTGGTGACAAAATCACTAAGCATTTGCTTATCTGTAAAGGATTTTATTTCTCCTTCACTTATGAAACTTAGTTTTGGCTGGATATGAAATTGTGGGTTGAAAATTCTTTTCTTTAAGAACGTTGAATATTGGCCCCCACTCTCTTCTGTCTTGTAGAGTTTCTGCCAAGAGATCTGCTGTTAGTCTGATGGGCTTCCCTTTGTGGGTAACCCGACCTTTCTCTCTGGTTGCCCTTAAGATTTTTTCCTTCATTTCAACTTTGGTGAATCTGGCAATTATGTGTCTTGGAGTTGCTCTTCTGGAGGATTATCTTTGTGGCATTCTCTGTATTTCCTGAATTTGAATGTTGGTCTGCCCTACTAGGTTGGGGAAGTTCTCCTGGATGATATCCTGAAGAGTGTTTTCCAACTTATTTCCATTTTCCCCCTCACTTTCAGGCACCCCAATCAGACGTAGATTTGGTCTTTTTACATAATCCCATACTTCTTGCAGGCTTTGTTCATTTCTTTTTCTTCTTTTTTCTTTTGGTTTCTCTTCTCACTTCATTTCATTTATTTGATCCTCAATCGCTGATACTCTTTCTTCCAGTTGATCGAGTTGGTTACTGAAGCTTGTGCATTTGTCACGTATTTCTCATGCCATGGTTTTCATCTCTGTCATTTTGTTTATGACCTTCTCTGCATTAATTATTCTAGCTATCAATCCTTCCACTCTTTTTTCAAGATTTTTAGTTTCTTTCCACTGGGTACATAATTCCTCCTTTAGTTCTGAGAAATTTGATGGACTGAAGCCTTCTTCTCTCATCTCGTCAAAGTCATTCTCTGTCCAGCTTTGATCCATTGCTGGCGCTGAGCTTAGCTCCTTTGCAGGAGGAGATGCGCTCTTATTTTTTGAATTTCCAGCTTTTCTGCCCTGCTTTTTCCCCATCTTTGTGGTTTTATCTGCCTCTGGTCTTTGATGATGGTGACGTACTGATGGGGTTTTGGTGTAGGTGTCCTTCCTGTTTGATAGTTTTCCTTCTAACAGTCAGGACCCTCAGCTCTAGGTCTGTTGGAGATTGCTTGAGGTCCACTCCAGACCCTGTTTGCCTGGGTATCAGCAGCAGAGGCTGTAGAAGATAGAATATTGCTGAACAGCGAGTGTACCTGTCTGATTCTTACTTTGGAAGCTTCCCTTCAGGGGTGTACTCCACCCTGTGAGGTGTGGGGTGTCAGTCTGCCCCTAGTGGGGGATGTCTCCCAGTTAGGCTACTCAGGGGTCAGAGACCCACTTGAGCAGGCAGTCTGTCCTTTCTCAGATCTCAACCTCTGTGTTGGGAGATCCACTGCTCTCTTCAAAGCTGTCAGACAGAGTTGTTTGTGTCTGCAGAGGTTTCTGCTGCTTTTTGTTGTTGCTATTGTTGTTGTTGTTGTTGTTTAGCTCTGCCCTGTCCCCAGAGGTGGAGTCTACAGAAACAGGCAGGCTTCCTTGAGCTGCTGTGAGCTCCACCCAGTTCGAGCTTCCCAGCAGCTTTGTTTACCTACTTAAGCCTCAGCAATGGCGGGCACCCCTCCCTCAGTCTTGCTGCTGCCTTGCGGTTAGATCGCAGACTGCTGTGCTAGCAATGAGGGAGGCTCCGTGGGTGTGGGACCCTCCCAGCCAGGTGTGGGATATAATCTCCTGGTGTGCCCATTTGCTTAAAGCGCAGTATTGGGGTGGGAGTTACCTGATTTTCCAGGTGTTGTGTGTCTCAGTTCCCCTGGCTAGGAAAAGGGATTCCCTTCCCCTTTGTGCTTCCCAGGTGAGGCGATGCCTCTCCCTGCTTCAGCTCTCGCTGGTTGGGCTGCAGCAGCTGACCAGCACCGATTGTCCGGCACTCCCTAGTGAGATGAACCCAGTACCTCAGTTGAAAATGCAGAAATCACCGGTCTTCTGTGTCGCTCGCGCTGGGAATTGGAGACTGGAGCTGTTCCTATTCGGCCATCTTGCTCCTCAACAATGATATCTATGTAAAATTATATCTATATGAAAATGTTAGCAATGTCATGTTGGTACATGCCATTTCCAGATTTTGAGATAAATTGTAGTAATATCATTTTCCATATTTTTCATGGAGATGAATACTACAAAGTTAATTTTTGACAAAGTTAACAAACAAAAACAACAAAAATAAAACATAGCAAACCCGATCACTAGGATTCAGCAAAGTACATAGGAAAACAAGATTTAAAATATTTTCCATTGAATATATGGTAGAAACAAAAAAATCTTATTTATGCTGTTTATACTCATAAAATTCTCCCCATAACTTGTTAGATATTAGATATAAGTCTTCTGGTCTCATGTTCTTGAGATCATTAAACTCAAGTAATACCTATTAAATTAAAAACTATGATTCAAGAAATATACTGAGGGGATTATCATAAATTTAAAACACTCGTTACAAGAAAAAAAAAATGTAGACCTCCTTTACCTTTATTAACCTCTAAATCACACAAACACACACACTCACACGCATATGCATGTGTGTGTATGTGTGTGCATGTGTGTTTGGGGGAGAAATGTGTCCCCTCTTCTTTCAGGTTTCCCTTTCCAACCCTCTTTCTCAGAAATACTAGGGCTTTATGTATATGATACTCAATAAACCCTGCCCAAGCACACTGCATTGTATCCAGGGAGTGGCTGTAGTACAAACAAGGGCTATATCAAATTATCCATTGGTTCCCATCTTCCAAGATTAATGAAGAGACAGAATCTGCAATCAAAAAGATAAATAACTATAATACTAATGACACTCTAAATTCTGAAAGAATGATGCTTACAATAAGAGCTGTAAAAGTCATGGATAGACTAATTCCTTAAAATTGTAGTACAGCAATTAGGTATTGGGGTGTGATGGTAACAGAAGAAATGGGAAAAGTTGAATCTAGATCCCTAATTGTTAGGGTCTTCTTTGCTACATGAATGTTTTCCCCCAGAAGAATGTTGCCTGAATTTTAAACATCCTCTTTAATCTAATATTTTTGGGAGATTTTGAGGTCGAAATAGTTAATTTATCATAGTTTGTGCCAAATTTGGCATTATCACAGTTGGAATTAAAGCATTTCCTTTTAAAAGAAGATTTTATTTTTGGTTGTGAAGTGGGAGCAACTTATTACAGGTTGTTCTTTGCTGCATAGAACAGGAGGAAAAAAGAGAAAGCTGTGAGTGTCTAATGAAGCAAAAATTTCCATATCCTTTTGGTGAGTGCTATAAGAGCTGAGTAGAAAAACTGTGGTTCTCTTTTCATAGTCAGGGCAAGAGATCGAGAATTAGAGGGAAAATTGGGGAAAGTGGCTTAGCTCTAGAAATTCAGTAATGAAATAGTGCCCAATAATGATAATAATTAAATGTGTTACATACATAATGTGTACAACTGATCATATACTAGGCCTTGAATATCGCCTTTCTTAACAGCTTGGGTGGGAGTGAGGGCAGGGGGATAGAGCAAGGTTCTGACTGGCAAACAACTGCCCAGATTTAATATAGAAATTTCCTGTCTTATAATGATAAAAATATATAAAAATATAAAATTCTACTTGTGCCTGGCTAATGTTACTATCATTTTACCTCAGAAAATTGCATTTATTAATTAGAGTAAATGTTGTGTTTGTATTTAAAAGGAGACCAAACTATTTTGAACAAATAAAAATTTAATTATATCGAATGTGCAAGGCTAGTCTAAAATGGTGGTGTAGATGTTCTCTATAACCTTTTAGGATGGTAGGTTCCTTTCATCATGCATCTCCATCATCATTTGCAAAGTTGAGATTTGGATTATTGGCTCAGAAACAGTCTTATTCATGGAAATAAAAGCCAAAGCCCAGGAAAGCCAACTTGTCTTCAAGTCAGCAATGATCCAGAATTTATACACATCATCTCCACTTACATCCCATTAGCTGAAACCTAGGAATATTGGCACTTCTATATGTTTTAGCTGGGAACTTATATAAGTGTCTATAATAGTTCCTGGAACTTCATAAATAATCTGTAATAGCTGTTATTATTATGAGGAATATTATTATATTAAATTCCATTTGCTGGAGAGTTGAAAATGTGTCTGGGCAGTTGAATCAAGGGCTCAATTTGTGTTTTATCCTGACATTGGAAGATTTAAGGTAATTTTCCAAGACTGGACAACTGACCTTCCCCTTTCACTTCTGTTCTTCCCCATCTTCCCCATCTGTCCTTTCCCCTTTCAGCCTAGAACCTTTGCAATTATCTTTATTTTTTCTCACATCCCAAATACAATCCACTAGTAAATCCTATCTCTTTATCTTCAAAAACTATTCAACACCATCTACCAGAATCAGTATGGATTCATCATGCTATATGTTAAAAACCCAGCCCTCCCTACTCAAGGGGAGCTGAAATATCTGTAAGAGAGAGAAATTTAAGTGTGCCATGAGATACATACATCCAGGCTTCCTACTCCAGGTCATATTTGGGGAGTAGCATTGAATGCAGATGGGGAGTGATATGGTTTGGCTGTGTCCCCACCCACATCTCATCTTGAATTCCCACATGTTGTGGGAGGAACCTGGTGGGAGATAATTGAATCATGGAGGCAGGACTTTTTCATGCTGTTCTTGTGATAGTGAATGAGTTTCATGAGATCTGATGGTTTTAAATACGGGAGATTCCCTGATCAAGCTCTCTTCTCTTGTCTGCCACCATGTGAGAAACGCCTTTCACCTTCCAACATGATTGTGAGGCCTCCCAGCCATGTGGAACTGTGCATCAAATAAACCTCATTCTTTTGTAAGTTGCCCAGTCTCTAGTATATCTTTATCAGCAGTGTGAAAATTGACTAATACTGTACATTGGTACCAGGAGAGTGGGGCAATGCTGTAGATAACCAAAAATGTGGAAGTGACTCTGGAACTGAGTAACAGGCAGGGGTTAGAACAGTTTGGAGGGCTCAGAAGAAGAAAGGAAAATGTGGGAAAGGTAGGGACTCCCTGGAGGCTTGTTTAGTGGCTTTGACCAAATGTTTGATAGTAATATGGACAATAAAATCCAGGCTGAGGTGGTCTCAGATGGAGATGAGAAACTTGTTGGGAACTGGAGAAAAATGACTCGTTAATGTTTTAGCAAAGAGACTGGCAGCATTTTGGCCTGCCCTAGAGATTTGTGGAACTTTGAACCTGAGAGACATGATTTAGGGTATCTGGTGGGAGAAACATCTGAGCAGCAAAGCATTCAAGAGGTGACTTGGGTGCTGTTAAAGGCATTCAGTTTTATAAGGGAAGCAGAGCATACAAGTTCAAAAAATCTGCAGCCCAAGAATGCAATAGAAAACAAAATTCTATTTTCTGAGGAGAAATTCAAGCCAGCTGTAGAAATTTGCATAAGTAACTAGAAGCCCAGTGTTTATCCACAAGACAATGGGGTATGTCTCAGGGCATGTCAGAGGTCTTTACAGCAGCTCCTCCCATCACAGACCCACAGTCCTAGAAGGAAAAGGTGGTTTTGTGGGCCAGGCCCAGGGTCCCCATGCTGTGTGCAGTGTAGGGACTTACTTGGTGACCTGTGTCCCAGTCACTCCAGCCATGGCTGAAGGGGCCAACATAGACCTCAGGCTGTGACTTCAGAGAGTGTAAACCTCAAACCTTGGCAGCTTCCACACGGTGTTGAGTCTGCCAGTGCACAGAAGTCAAGAACTGGGATTTGGGAACTTCTGCCTAGATTTCAGAGGATGTATGGAAATGCCTGGATATCCAGGCAGAAGTTTGCTGCAGAAGCAAGGCTCAATGTGAAGTCAGATCCCCTACACTGAGTCTCTACTGGGGCACTGCCTAGTGGAGCTATGAGAAGAGGGGCCCCATCCTCCAGACCCCAGAATGGTAGATTCACCAACAGTTTGCACCTTGCACCTGGAAAAGCCGCAGACATGCAATGCCAGCCTGTGCAGTTGAGAGGGGGGCTGTTCTCTGCAAAGCCACAGGAGCAGAGTTGACCAAGGCCATGGGACCTCACTTTTACATCAGCATGATCTGGATGTGAGATATGGAATCAAAGGAGATCATTTTGGAACTTTAAGGTTTGACTACTCTGCTAGATTTCAGATTTGCATGGAGCCTGTAGCCCCTTTGTTTTGGCTAATTTCTCCCATTTGGAGTGGCCGTATTTACCCAATGCCTGTAGCTCCATTGTCTCTAGGAAGTAACTAGCCTGCTTTTGATTTTACAGGCTTATAGAGAGAAGGGACTTGCCTTGTCTCAGATAAGACTTTGGACTATGGACTTCTGAGTTAATGCTGAAATGAGTTAAGACTTTGGGGGACTGTTGAGAAGGCATGATTGGTTTTCAATAGTGAGGATATGAGATTTAGGAGGGACTGGGGTGGAATGGTATGGTTTGGCTGTGCCCCCACCCAAATGCCATCTTGAATTACCACATGTCATGAGGGGGACCCAGTGGTAGATAACTGAATCATTAAGGTCAGTCTTTCCCGTGCTGTTCTTGTGATAGTGAGTAAATCTCATGAGATCTGATGGTTTTAAACATGGGAGTTTCCCTGCACAAGCTCACTTCTCTTGTCTGCTGCCATGTGAGATGTGCCTTTTACCTTCTGCCATGACTCTGAGGCCTCCCCAGGCATGTGGACCTGTGAGTTCAATACAGCTCTTTCTTTTGTAAATTGCCCAGTCTTGGGTATGCCTTTATCAGCAACATGAAAATGAACTAATATGGTAAATCGGTCAGGTAGATAGAAACATCCAGAGAGAAATGAATAAATCTTAGGATAGCTGTGCTAGTGGCCTATTTTCTTGGAACTATTGAAAGGGGAAGATCCAAGCTTCTAGGAGAAACCAAACTTTTATTCCTGAACCATTTTCTATTATAAACATGGTGGAAGGCATGTTTATTTAAACATGAGGTAGCACTAGGTTTCTCATGGCTGCTCATAACATAGATAATCTAGAAGTATCCATATGCCTTGATGAGGGGAGAGAGAGAGGCTGAGATGGTCAATGAACCAGCAGAGGCCTGGAGTTTAGAAAAAGATGTCATAAAGTTTCAAATATTTGAGACCAGAAGCAAATTGACTGGACCGTGAACCTCAGCCATGGGAACATGGTCTCAACAGATATTGCAAAGGGCACTAGAAACTAGACAAGACTAGCCTGGATCAGCCACTTCTCAACCAAATCTTTCCAAGATCCACAGTGCAGCACTAGGAACTGTGATTACAAATCCATTACTTTCTCCTCCTTTCTTTAACCTTCACAGAGTAATACAGCCCACCTCCTCCTATGCCCCAGCATTACCTTGGATAATTTGAGATGAGAGAAAAACTTTGGAAGACATTGTGCACCTCAGACACACTACTTTGAAATGGAAGATGATGTTAAACTGGAAGACAGAAAGAGATACTATTTCTCACATATGAAACTAATAGGGTGGATGTTCAAGAAGTAAGATTAACTCATAGAAAATGATGACACATTTCAAAAATAAGATAGTCATTTGGGTTAATAAACATCTTTTTAAGACATTAAATAAAAAGCTTCATTTTCTTTGTGTATTTGAATAATGCAGACACCTAGCTATTTATTAAATCCACTGTTTGCGGAAGCAGACTGGGACACAGAGAAGGTGTATGAGATGGTCTTGTGGTTACATGAGAATAAGAAGACTCCTTCATATTGGAATGGTCCATGCTGTCTAAAGGCTTCCCTGATCAAAACTACATAAAACTGAGTTAATAATAGAACCCACAAACTTCAAAAATTCAATATAAACAAAAGCACCTTCACACACTCCTCTCTACTTGCAAATTCAATGAAGAGAACCTCTACGACTCACAATGAAGACCAGTCCAGCTGGAGACTCGCTAGGCCTTACTTGGTCAACAGTCAGTAGTTGTCTGCTCTTTGGCCTCTCCTTTCCCAGCTCCTCTCTGTTCTGGTAAAAATAAGAAGAGAAAAAGTAAAACAATAAATGCAATTTAGAAAAAGTTACATTATTCTGCTTCTGCCTTTATTGTTTGTTGTTAGCTAGCCTTGGAGTAAAACTAAGAAGAAGATTAAGACACTTTAATTTGGGCTTTGAAATTCAAATCCAAGTCAGAGAACTTTTCAAAAATAGAGTATCAAGTTGCTGACTATAGCATGCTAGAGTAGAATCAGGGGAACATCCTGTTGACAAATCCTCCCTAAACAAAATATCTCTGATCATTCTTTTAACAAATAAGAGATTCAATTGGGTTAACAAATCCCGTTATAAAAATAAAAATATTTATGAGAAGAATTACAGCTACTCACAGCCTAGTGTAAAAAAAAAATACATCTAATGAGCTTTCTGGTAATATCTAGGTTTGTCACACTGATATAATAGGGAATTTTGATTGTATTGAGAGAGATAGGACTAAGGGAACAAATGTAATTATGTGGTTGGGTGGAGGGTAGGGGAGGAGTGGTGACTACTGTGAGGCTATGACCCACTCTGAGGAGCCATTGACCAGATGGAGCCATTGGTCAATAGAAGATAGGAGATAAGGAGATAAGGAGAAGTTTAGGAATAAGAGATAAGGAGAAGTTTCAGAATGGTGGAACTTCCTGGGTCATCCTGGGGACATGCCTCTTTATGCCACAGGGAACCTACTCTTGTAAATAATTTATCAAAAATGCTAATGACTGTCTAGGCCAGATTCTTTCTCAATTTCCCTATACTTTGAGAATCATTAGCTGAATAATTTTCATTATGTTCTGTATATAATGAGAAATTTCTGATCTCCCTTAATTTCCATGCCAACAACAATGATCTGAGATTGTTGGTTATTCTTCCCAAAGGTGCTCTCATTAAACACAGGACAGAACTGGAGAGAGACTTGTTTCAGAAACATGAGGGGAGATAAGAGAAGACTTTGAGGCAGGTTTCAAAATCCTGTGTGAGTGATTTTAACTAGATCTGGATAATAATGACTGAATCAAGAAGATGTATTTAGATTACATAAATCTATGTAAAGCTAATTTCAAGGTACCTGCCTTCTGTGTTAGATTGTTTTATTTTAGGTTAACAAGCCTAGTTTGAAAAAAACAAGTTATGATTAAAAATAGGCATTTTGTGATGAAGTAGATTCCTCAGGAAATAGGAGACAATAGATTTAGCTAATTTGTTCACTCATTCATTCATTTATTGAAAAAACCATCTTGAATTTGTCCTGGTTTCTCAACCAAATCAGTCAAAAATTATCAAGACTAGTTTAGCTGAAATTGCCTCCTGAGCACAATATTAAAACGTACAGTTATAGTCAGAGTATTGATATGTGTTTTGGCATTGTCAATTCTTTTTTCACTGTTTTCTTATGTCCTCACTGCATGGCAGCTCTGGAGGGGATGGCAGTGACGCTGGAATTTTGTGTGCGTGCATGCATGCACATGCGTGCATGCGTGTGTGTGTATTTTGTGTGCCCTTTAGATGAGAAATACAATTATAAGAGCTCTGCTCAGTTGGAGTCTCATGACTCATCACTCTGTATCTAAATCAGCCCCCAAAGACGTAAGGGCTCTTGTAAATCCTGGAAATATCCATCTAATACTTACCCCTGACCTGTTTCAGTTCCTGTATGCAGCACTGCTCTGTTTCAGAAACAAATCGTTTTCCATTATAATTCAGAAATATTCAGGTCCCCAAACAAACCTGAGATTTCATCTATTCAGCAAATTTTTTATTTGCCAAGCACATGCCTGCTAGCCTGTGAGATTGCAGTTGCTATTCATATGAATGTTGGCAACATTTCACTGTGGAGGTCAATTATGGTCATTTACCATGATGACATAATAACAACTACAAAAATGTGAAAGCTAAAGTAGGGTTATTATTACTGTTTGTAAAGTCTGTATCCCAGATGTTCCTGCCAGGAGAGAGAAAAGCTGGAGTGCAGAGAGAGCTGACAACAGTGCTAACCATTCAAATCACCACCAGATAGAACAATTTACAAGATGGGGATGTAACAAGAGGTTAAAGCTGGTACTCAGGTTGCCCTGCCTCCCTCACCTTGAACTGCAAGGCTTTTCCTTCTTGGCATATCATGTCATACGGAAACAACCCTGCACCCTAGCCCAAGGATGAAAGAAAAAGAAGAAATACAGGCAGTGAATTTGCCCAGAGAGATGGGCCAACAGCCAGTGTCATTCGCTGATATATAGCCGAGGAGGAATTTATTTCCAACTAGTAGAGGATTGGGGGGCTCATAAAACTGTATAGCTTCAACTCAGTGAAATAAGGTTAGTAAAATACATAAACTCTGATACAGCACCGTGAAGTATGCCTCTAGTCACCTGCAATTCACCAATGACTTTGTGATAGATATTCTCGCACCTGGCTGTTCCTTGTCAGCTGTGACCAGTGTGTGCCTTTCAGCAAAGTTCACCCTCCCTCCCTCCCGGACCCTCTCTTTTTTTCTACCTTGGGCAGAGGTCTAGTGCTAGGTAGTAGAGGGCTTGCTGATTGCAGAGATGCTTAGCAGATCCTACAGCAGATCTCTTGAGTGATAACACTCTGATAGCAAGCACCAGCATGAGACAAACGTACAGTACTTGTCAAATAAAAAAATACGGTAGTAGTTGAATATACGAATAGGTAATAAAAAAATCCAGCTCTAAAAAAGTTCAGCTCTGATGATGTCTGCTTTTTTAAAAAATGGAGAAAAAAATCACAGTGGGCAGAAACTCCATTTTTTTACATTTCATACTTCTGTCAGTGTGATGTTGAACAAGTACCATTAATCAAGAGCGCTGTTATTCATTAGGCACAGTGATGTACTTGAATTGTTACTTTAGTATCATTGTTCAAAGGCTCTGGAACAGCCTTAAAAAAGATGGGAAAAATTTACAGCTGTAGTTTACAGCCAAGACTGTAAAAGAACTTTCCTACTATTAACCAAATGTTAAACAGGGTAATAATAGTAATAATACCTTGTATTTACACAGTGACTGTCTGAGAAACTCAAAGCACTCAACAAACAGTACATAGTATATTCATTGTCAACAACATCATTTCGCGGAAAGTTAGTGGGAGGTAGTATTACTTTCGTTGCTATCGGGCCAATAACATGTTCTTTGTGTTTATAGTTATCTCTGATGCAGGGGAGGTGGCAGACAGGAAGGAGGTTGGGGATATGGCATATGTGTGGTGGCAGTGCGTGGATCGAAGAGTTTTGTGTATCTTTTGAAGAACTAACCCAAAAGGAATCCTTTTGCTGTGTAATGGTTGTAAGAGATTTGGATAAACATGATAGTTAATCCAGTCTCTCCAGGCATCAGAAATTAATTATAGCATATTCTAATCAGAATGCACTCCTGAGGAAATTAACTTGATGTACTCTGCCTGCTGAGAGGAGGAAGAGCCCTCAGGCCCTTTGGCAGGTTTCCTGACATCCCAAAGCTGACATGCTCATGCTGCTTCTTTGAGTGACTGGTTCCTGGCCCTGCCTACCTACCCACAGCTGATTGAACCAGGGTAGGCCAATCAGATTCCTTCTCCTGGGCATTTAGAAATGGATTGTGGGAAATCCAATGAGTGTAACGAACTTCTGAACTGGAAGGTGACTTAAAGACAGGCCTGCAATGACTCTATTTGACCCATCTGAAAAACAAACAAAAGAGAGGAGAAGGGAGAGCTTTGGTTCCTGAAGAATGTTCGGTTTCTCTCCTAGTCAGAGCCATTTCAGGCTCTATAGCCCATCCCTGATTCTTTACAGTAAATCCATTCAGCTTAAGTGTTTTTCTTTTATTCCTGAACAAATATATGGTCTCTAACTAAGATAGAAAATATCCCAAGATAATCACACTCAGAAGACTTTGTAAGAGTAAAGGACAGACCACATGCACAGGAAAGGCCCTTCAGTGTTATTTTATTTGGAGGGTCCTTGGCCCCCACAGATCGAAATACCTTTTGTGGGGAGTTCAGCACAGCAGAGACCATTTAGTGAAGTTTACAATTCAACTCTGAAAAGAGTGACATTTTGTTTTGTGTTTTGTTTGCCCATTTCCCTCTCTTTAAATCCGATCCTATTTTGTTTAATTAATTGTACCCTCTGCATATCAGTGGGTTGTTTTAAATTTTAAAAAGGCAGTAACTTTTAAAAGTTTGGAGAAAATCGACTTGTCCGTATGCATCATTTTAGTCCCAGTAAGATAGGCATAACAAAAATCTCAACACTTGCCACTTGAGTCAGACTTTTCAGTCTGAGGTGAACACCAATGTTGAATTGTTAAGAAAAGTATTCAGATGCAATATTGCACCCCAAAATAATTCTTGCTCTCCTGCCACAAGAAAAAAAAAATTCCATTCCAGTACTAGTTCTCTGTACATTTCCCCTCATTCCCAAAGCATTTTAATATTGACAACTACATAACAGAATGGAAAAATGGGCATAGATGTTCAGAGCAGAGAAACAACAGTGTTCATAATAATAAATAAGCAATATTTAGCCATTTTGTGATTCTCCAGGAGAGTGGATTTGCCAAATCAGTGACCCTGGAGGTTTGCCTAGAGCTGTTGCAGGTAGACCAAAGACTTTGGAGTCAGACAGACCCTCCCAAATTTTTAAAAGAACGTCTTTGAATAGGGAATTTATGCTTTCTGAGGCTGTCTCCTTGTCTTCCTTACTTGTAAAATGGAGTTAACAATAGCTACTATGTAGGTTGTTGCAACAATGAAATGAAATGAGGTTTATAAAATACGAGGCACTTGGTTGCTGAAAGGAGAGTTCTACATATTTTGAGAATGGTTTATAATCTCAAACCTTCATTACCGTGACTCAGATACCCTAGAAAGTATATGATGATATTGAAATTCCACATTTTCCCTAGATTTAAAAAATATTTTAAATTTAATGATTAAGTCTCAAAATAGATCCAAATGAAATTAATGGCCCTGTGCATTTTGTTACTAAAATAACTGAAGTGTCTCAGAAGGTTGCTTCCACCTGAAATTCCTCAGCATGCAAACTGATGATGCTAAAGATAACACGACTTAATGGGCAGTGTAGAGACTTCTTTGCACACTCTTGTTTTATAAAGCTCTACTTGCTACACAATTAAAATGATACTTTAAGATGAAAGGGGCTGCTGCCATCATTGAGCAGGGCAGCTATATTCTGAAGTGGCTTCAGCAGGTTATGTGTGCTGACAGCAAACAATTCCAAGGGTCTCCCAAAGGACTGAAACTGCAAGCAGAATAAAGCCTCCTGTCCTTAGTGCTGCAACTACTCAGGCTCTTATTCAAAGAACCTGAAATATTACAGGATGGGATGTTTCTTACAGTAGAAATGGCATAACTCTAGTACAAGTTGAATTTATTCATATTCTCAAAAAGTTCGCTGTGTCTCTGAATTTAGAATGCAAGTTCCTAAGGAAAGTCTGCTAAAATCATCTCTTTAGGAATGTTGATGGAATTTTGTTACTTCATTAATTATATTCATTCATTCAATACTTTTTTTTAACACTATACTTCAGATAGTAATGATACAAAGCTGCATAATGCTGACTTGGTCTTGCCCTATAAGAGCAAGAGATCTCCCTCTCCCTGTCACTTAAGCCTTTGGTCTCTAATTTCACCACTAATAATCCACAGTTATGATCCCTGAACTTTAATTTCCCTTGTGACCCTGGGGATGGGTATAATTTTTTGTTGGAAATAGTGGTATTTAGGATAAATTCTAAACTTGCTAGCAAGGAATACAAAGCCGTTTATGATGTCTCTCCAAAACTCAAGTCTTGTAATTTGCTCCAACTTCACAATAACTGAAACTAACTACCTGCAGTTCTTCCTAGTGAGCCTCCCCTTTCCCCTTCCTCTTTCTCTCTCTCTCGGCCTTCCGTGGTCTATGTAAGCTGTCATTGCTATCCAGAATTTCTTTTGCGACACTGAAGACATACAAAACACATCTTATATTGAGTCAGTGTGTCTACAAAACCAAGGTGCCATCACCCTGAGGTGGAAGGACTTCTAAAAGTCTCAGAGGAACCACCTGAAGCAAGAGGCAAGAGGAAGACATTGATGGTGTCAGGGTTGTCATCAAGAGCCAAGCTGGGGGCCTGGTCAGCAAAGATGGGACAACTTTCCAAAACAATGGTTAGGCATTTCCCACTTCAGGACAACATTGCTCTAACCTTGGGCTAACTCCCCTAAATCAGAATCTAAGAACAGAGAGACCCAATAGTGAAAGTTACATGAAAATACATGAACCCCTCTCCTTCTACCACAGAATTGCAAAACTTTCATTGACCAGATAGATATCCCTGGGGAAAGGAAGGAGGAGAAGGAAAGGCCTGTACATCTCCATTGTAATGCACCCCTGCCTTTATCTAGCATTCAATCAAAAGAGACAATTGAATTGACAAGAAATTTTTAAAAACAGTTTTCTACTGATTAAAAATAGAAGCCTAGCCTGGGCAACATAGTGAGACTTCGTATCTACAAAATAATAATAATAATAATAATAATAATAATAATAATAATAATAATCTGGGTTTGGTGGCACACACCTGTAGTCCCAGCTACTTGAGAGGCTGAGACGAGAGGACTGCTTGAGCTGTGATCATACCACTGCACTCCAGCCTGGGAAACAGAGTGAGATGGTGTGTCAACAAGCAAACAAAAAGAAGCACCAGAACGTGATAAAATCAGCTAAGAAGAATTAATAGGTATGTATGTGTGTGTGTGTGTGCATAGTGCAGTGTATCTGGATTATAGCATGTATATTTCGATTCTACCCTACATTTCTATCTATTCTACTTATTTGGACTTAGCATGTGTTCTTTAATGTTGTTACCCACTTATCCTCTGAAACAGATTTACAATCTTGTCAAAAACTATATTTTACCTCTTGGCGTCCTCAGATTTTGACAATGTCCTATACAAGGTAGGTTCTCAATGTAATAATAAGCCAGTTCATATCCATGCCATTACAGTAACTGAAGATTACATGTTACACTAAGTCTGTGAGAATAGAGAAGGTATTGGCATGGGTGTGACTGAACTTGCTTTTCTAAGTTGAAGTTTTCTTGAGAGAAGTGAGCCTTGAATGAAAGAAATGAAGAAGATGGGAAAATCAAGCTGTCTATGATCAAATGCTAATGTATGAGAAGTTCAACACAAGAGCAAGAACAAATGTCCACGGGGACTGTCTTGAAGATTAAAGCAGATAGATCTAACAAAAAATAATGCCATTATTTCAGGGAAATATGATGGTTATTGTCATGATACTGAAAGTTATGCATTGTGTCTTAGGGATATAGAGGTTACTTGGCTTAGGAAAAAAATGACCAGTGTGACCAAGAGTACGCGATGCACTTGGTAAAAATATTTAGGATGAATAAAGAGAGAAAAAAAAAAAGAAGGGGGACAATTTGTAAGAAAAGGGTAGATGTTTAGGTTTTTTTAAGTTTTTTTTTTATTTTTTTTAATGTGCCAGGGAAGTGTTTTATGCAGAGTGGGTGCTAAAAATATGTTTGTCAAATGTATGAGCAAACTAGTTTATGTATTAATTGAATATATAAATTCAAGGAAAATAAAATACAGATAAAGCTCATTTTACAAAATAAGTGAGTTCATTACATATCATAAAACAAATAAATGATAAAAAAGATTTATTAATACGGTTATATATAAAACACTGTGTAGTATGAAAATTATGTCTACTTCCCTATCAAATATCTATTAGCTATCAGTGAACTAGTAGTTTCATCATTGCTTAACTTATAATCACACATATTATTAGTGTTTTTTATTAAATGGCTATTGAACTTCAGCATGCACTAAGTACTACAGAGGACATCAAATAAGACATTGTTCTTTCCCTGTAGGTTCATAATATAACTTAGGGGGACCATCTTTCTCTTCTTTTTTTAAAACTTAATGTGTGTCCATGGCTCGTCAAGCATTTTAATATCCCAAAGGCCAAAGATGCACTGCACATTTATATTCAGGTTCTGATATTTATATATTGTAATGTGCTGGGATCCATATTACTTTCAGTAACACCATCTAGTTCTAAAGGGCAAAGTACATAGAATTCCGAATAAGTTCATCTGTTTTTTTTTTTCTTCTTCCCTAAAGGAAGGTGTGGAAAATTGTCAATATTCTTAAGAACTTTAGAGCAGGGGACAGTGAAATACTCTTTTATTCATTGCTGCTTGCACTATTTGATATGAAGGACTCTGATTTTCATTATTTCAATAATTATTTCTTAATTTGAAATGAATCCTCCTTTTACTCTAATCAGCGGCAACTGTGATCATTAGGAACTGATTAGAAGTGATGTGGAATCTCCATTTCTTTCCATTGCTTTTACAGAATCATACGAACTTAGAATTAGAATTCTAATGATTATTTATTCCAATAATCCCCAATGCCTGTCTATAGACTTTCTGCCATAAAACATCAAAAACACAAGGACAATAAAAATTCAAATTTCTGAGACTCATCTGCCTTAGATCAATTAAATGAGAATTTGCAGGGTAGGGTCACGATAACTGTTTCACTGTCAGTACAAGTGGTTCTCAGAAGGGCTAAATGCCTTATCCCATGTCTACATGGGTAGATGCTGTCAGAGTCGGAAATAAAATCTGGATTTACTTTTTAAAAATATCTAATGTTCTTTTTAATACACCACGTTGTAAAGAGGTTTTGCCTCTTTACATAATCCCATATTTCTTGGAGGTTTTGTTCCTTCTTTTCTACTCTTTTTTCCTTTATTTTTGTCTGACTGAGTTGATTCAAAGGACTAGTCTTTGAGATCTGAGATTATTTCCTGAGCTTGTTCTATTCTGCTATTAATACTTCCTATGGTATTAAGAAATTCTTATAGTGAGTTTTTCAGTTCTATAGGAACAGTTTTGTTCTTTCTCAAATGATTATTTTGTCTTTTGGCTCATGTATCATTTTATAGGATTTCTTATATCCCTTTAATTGGGTTTCCATTTCCATTTTCTCATGAATCTCAATAATCTTACCTGCCATCCAGATTCTGAATTCTGTATCTGTCATTTCAGTCATTTCAGTCAAGAAAAGAACCATTGTTGCAGAGCTAGTGCGGTTTGTTGAAGGTAAGAAGGCCCTCTAGTTCTTTGAGTTGCCAGATTTCTTGCATTGTTTTTTTTTCATCTATGTGGGCTAATATTCCCTTAATCTTTGAAGTTGCTGCCCTTTGAATGGGGCTTTTTGCTTCTATAGTCTTTGATGTCCTTGAGGGTTTGTCTGTGCTATAAGTTGGGCTCAGTCAATTGGCTTCATTTCTGGACTTTTTCAGGGGGCCAATGCTCAGCTCAGCACTCCTAAGCTGTGTGCCCTAACCTTCAGGGCCTGGGACAGGATCTGTAGCTTCGTTCTCTTGCCCCTATTAGTTGAGTGCCTGTGCTGGAGATGTCGAGGTGTTTACAGTCCGCTGGCAACAAAGCTTTAATGGGGGTGGGGATGCCAGCAGAAGCACTTCACTGGGGTGGTAGCAGTAGGGTCTGCACTTGCACACACATGTCAGTGGTAGCTAAACAGCAGCATGGAAGGTCCGTGTGCACCAGCAGTAGCTGGGTGGTGGTGTGGCAGGCTCCACACATGTGCTGGCAAAGCACTGGGGGGAGGCTGTGCACAGTGTGCACTGGCAAAGCAATGGAGGAAGGCTACAGGTGGGTGCATGCCAGTGGGGGGCTATCTGCAGAAGTTCTCAGATGGTTAGATGGGGTCTGCCAGTGAAGAAGCTATGTCAGTGGCCACTGAGAAGTACCTTAATTGGGTATCTGAGGCTGCTCTGCAAGCAGGTGCAGCCAGGCAGGGAACCTGGGAGAGGCCAGCAGACAGGAATGTGCTCAGATGAGACTAGCTCCATCCCATTGTCTGTCCAGGTATGCCAGTCAACAAAGACCCAAGTGACCTAGTGGAGTGCAATGAACCTTGGATGACAGGCGTCCCTGGCTGTGCTCCTCTGTACCTGTTCCCTTGCTAAACCCTCTGTGCTCCACAAAGGCTGGAATCCTGCCCCTAACAACTCTCCAAGCAGCTCTTCCTGCTAGCTCAAATGTCTGTGGAGGTCATAGGGTCTCCTGCAGCTAGGATTCTGGAGGTCCATGGTGAGAGTGGTCTACTCCATGCTTATTTAACTCATTCCTTCCCTAGGCACTGCTCAGAGCCAGGAATGAGTCCTAGTGACTGGCAAACCTGTGCAGGGTTCCCAGCTTCCTCCCCCTTCAGCCTAGGGTCTCTATTCTCCCTCTGTTCACTTTCAATGCCTTCCTTCCCAAGATGCTTAGAGTGTGCCAGTCTTCTTGATTGTCTAGTCTCTTGGTGGGAGAGTCTCCATGGCTGCATGTAGTTGACGATCTTAACTCTTCTCTTTGGTGCTCAAGTATTTCAACATGGAAAAGATACTCAATGAGGTCCTGGAACAGCTAGACGAAAAAAGATTACCTCCAACATTATTTTGCACCTGATACAAAAGTTAACTTGAAATGGATTAAATAATAAAAACCTAAAGGCATAAATCTTTAGAAGAAAACATAAGAAAATATCTTGTGATTAGGCTAAGTAATGGTTTCTTATATACAACACACAAAGTATGAGCCATAACAGAAATACAATTTTTAATTTGTCCTTTATTATAATTAAATTTTTTGATATTCCAAAACTACCTGTCTTTTTATTTAGAAAAGGGTCAAGCAAGAACTTCTATGGGTGCATAAGGAGTGTATATTTTAATTTTGGCAGTAGTTGCACAACTGAAACTTTTTTTAAAAAAATGAAGACTATTCACAAACCAAAAGAAAATAAAACATTTATAAGGCTCATATCTGATTTGTATACAGAATATATAGAACTTATACAACTCAACAATAAGACACCCCAAGAAAAAAGGGACACATGGTTTCAGCATATTCTTCAATAACACTACACACATGTGGATGGCCACTAATAGCAAGAAAAAAAAACCTCAATACAATTAGACATCAAAGAAATATAAACTAAAGCCACAAGATGCTCTATATACGCACTAGAATAGCTAAAATTAAACACACTGATAATATAAAATATTGGTGGAGATACACAGCAACTGGAATTCTCATACCTTGCTGGTGAATGCAAAATGCTATAGAAACTTTGAAAAACAGTACTTCATTTTGTTATAAAATTAAACATACACTTACCCTACAATCCAGTAATCCTACTCCTAGGTATTTGCCAAAGGTAATGACTTAAAAGAAACAAGAGATAACTTTTATGGGTGACAGAAATGTTGTCTGTTTTAATTCTGGTAGCAGTCACATAATTTAAAATTCAATGAAATATTCACTTTAAAAAGAATGAATTTTGTTGTATTTATAATATACTCAATGTTTAAAAGTAAATTAAAATGCAAAAGAAAAATTGGACAAAACATTTGTGAGAGGTATGTCTGAGGTAAAGAGCTATTAAAATCAATAAGAAACTAAATATATAATAAAAGAAATATTTTAATAGAAGAAAATGAGTAAGCAGCTTGAATATGCAATACACAGGGTCAATTATATAAACCAAGAGGTGAGTCCCAATAGTTATCAAATAAAAACCAACTAAAATGAAAATTAGAAAATTGACAAACATTTAAAATATAAAAGAATGATGTCAAGATGGCTGAGGGTCTTCCCAAGAAGCTCTATCATACACTTCCAGGAATTTAAAGTGGCATGCCCTATCTCAGAGGGAACCCCCTTATATACCAAAAGTTTAAACATATATCTGACCTAAAGTCCAAGAATTTTCTTCCTCAGAGTTTATCCTAAGAAAATAGAGGAACACTCTAAGATTTATATGCAAATATATTCAATTTAGCATTATTTTTAATCAGTAAAAATTGGAAATAATATAAACAAGAATAAAATACTAACAAACTATAGTATATCTATATGATGGAATCCTATATAGTTTTCAAAAATATATATTTCAATATATATTTAACGTATTTTTTCTAAAAATGTGTGTGTACACACATACATGATTCTGACTTTGTAAAAATTGCCTAAGATACGCAACAAAAGTGACCAATATGGCACAGACGAAAGGGTTAACTGAGGCCATTTCTTGGCTACAAGACTGTTGTTGATGTTTATTTTCTGTAGTCCATTTCTACATACACCCTGTTACTATATACTAAACATATATTGCTTTTATATTTAAAAAGTAAAATAGTAATTATCTCCCTTAGCAATATTTTGATAGGAAAGGGATACAGTTATAACTATGTATGTCTCTGTTATAGTTCTCTAGCCTATTACAGGCTTGAAATCTATACAGAGTAGGAATTTTCTGTGCAAAGATATTTGGCAAATTGATTTTTCATTAAAATTGAATGTGTCTGTTATGGAGTTCTTTCCCCAGGATCCAACTCTTAAATAAGTACTGAAGAAGAAACTCGTATATAGACAAGACACTGGTAAAATCAATAAGAACATTTCGCCTTTTGATGTCGTAGGCCAAATTTTTTTCAAACTCCTGACCTCAAGCGATATCACTTGCCTCAGCCTCTCAAAGTGATGGGATTACAGGTGTGAGCCACTGAGCCTGGACTGCAAGGTTTTATTCTACCCCTTGGGATATACTACCTATCGGGGTATGTTCCCTTCTCTGTCATTGCACTTGCCAGTTTTATTCAATGGTCTAAACCAACAGGCTGTAGACATGCCATTATTTTCTAGAGCAATGGTAATATAAATCTACATTAAGTCAGCATTCTTGTTGAAAGTAAGCTACTGTAGAGGATACCTAGTCCATAGGCCAATATGTAGGCTTATTCACATGATCCTTATTCTGAAAGAATAATAAATACACTCTAAAGGTATTTCTGTTTGTTTCTCTGTTAGACATTGAATTAAGGTGAGCTGTGCTTTATTTTAAGCCAGTCCTATTGGTGTACATTAACTTGCACTTGACTTTTTGAAACCTGTCTATGTAAGGGACTCATTCTACAAGGGAAAGTATATTGAAAGGGGATTGGAACTCAGGAGAGGTATGGTGTGAAGGTGTAATGGAAGAAGGGGGTAGGATGTGAGAAGATGTGACTACACTCACGCAATTCATGGGTTTCCTACAGAACCCTTTCTTGGATATTTCAAGCTACACTCTCCCCTGCCCTTCATAGCAACTGTGCAGAGTGCTGAGGTACCACTTTACCACCTGTTACTGAGATTGTCTACAGAGTCCATTTATCACATTTAGTTTTGAGCAGTTGGAGGTCAGGGATTTTTCTGTTTTTTCTTTTTTTTTTTTTTTTCTTTTTTAAAACAAGAGACATAATTGGCATGCATTAATGGCATATATTTTAATTGTAGAATTTGACAAGTTTTGATATATATGTATACCCATTAAATCACCCCAACAAGGTAATGAACGTATCTAGTACCTACAAGTTTCCTGATGCCTCTTTGTTGTGCATCCTCCCACCCCCGCCAGCTTCTCCCACAGCCCATCCCCAGTCAAGCACTGTTCTAATTTCTGTCACTAGATCACTTTACACTTTAAAATTTTTTATATAGGAGAAATCATTCAATGTATGCTTTTGAGGAGGTCTGTCCCCTTTCACTCAGCATAATTATTTTGAGATTCCCCCATGTTTTCACATTTAACAATAGTTCATCCTTTTGTTATTGCTGAGTAATACATTATTTGGATATGTTCATTCACCTATTGATAGACATTTAAGTTGTTTCTAGTTTTTTCCAATTATAAAATTTGCTTTTATGTTAAGTGAAATAAGCCAAACATAGAAAGACAAATATTGCATGGTCTCACTCATACGAGGGAACTAAAAAAAAAAGTGGATCTCATGAAGGTAAAGAGTAGATTGGGGGTTACCAGAGGCTGTGAAGGGGAGAAGAAAAAGGGCGGAAAGAGAAGTCAGTTATTGGATATAAATATATGGTTAGATAAAAGAAATAAGACCTAATGTCAGATAGATAAATATGGTGTCCATAGTTTACAATAATCTATTGCACATTTCAAAATAGTGAGATAATAATTCAAATGTTTCTAGCATAAAGAAAAGACAAATATTTAAAATGATGGATATCCCACTTATACTGATTTGATCTTTAAAGATTATATGAATGTGTTAAATTATCACATGTACTCGAAAACTATCTGTATCTATTATGTATCAATGAAAAAAATTATTTAAATAAAAGACTACAAATTGTGTGCAGTGTATACTACTTAGGTGACGGGTGCACCAAAATCTCACAAATCACCACTAAAGAACTTACTCATGCAATCAAACACTACCTGTTCCCCAGTAGTCTATGGAAATGGACAAATAAGAAAATTATTTCCAACAACAAAATTAAATCACATATCAAATCAAAGGAAAATGATAAAAAATAAATAAAGCTACTATGAACATTAATGTATAAGTCTTCATATAGAATAAATGTATGCACTTAGTATTTTGGGTAAAGACCTAGGAGTGAAATAATGGCTTCCTATTGTAGGTGTAATTTAACTTTTCAAAAACTGCCAAACTATTTTCAAAAGCAGTTGTACTACTTAACATTCCCACAAGCAATATATGAGAGTTGCAGTTCTTTCACATGCTAACCAACACTTATTATGGTAAACCTTAATTTTAGCTATTATAATAAGTGTGTAGTGGTGTCTCATTATGATTTTAATTTGCATTTCCTTAATGAGTAATGATGTTGTGCTTTTTTTCATATGCTTAATTTTGGCATTCACAAATATTGCTTGGTTTTGCCCATTGAAAAAAAAATTGTTTGTTTTGTTATTATTAAGTTTTGAGAGTTCTTTATACAGTCTGGACACAAATCTTTTAGCAGATAATCGGTTTGCAAATATTTTCTCCCAGGTTATGGTTTATCTTTTAAGTGTCTTATATAGTAGAGGTTTACATTTAAATGAAGTCCAATTTATCCATTTACTTTTTTTATCAGTTATGTTTTTATTGTCATACCTAAGAAATCTTCCACCCTTATTCTTCTGAAAGTTAATTATTAAGTTTCACGTTTAGGTCTGTGATTCATTTTGAATTATTTTGTAATGATGTGAGAAATAAAAATTCTTTTTTTTCTCTTTTGTTTTTGGCATATAGATATTTAATTACTTCAGCATCACTTTTTTAAGAGTCAATCCTTTTGAAAATTGAACTATCTTTGCATATTTATTCAAAACTAGTTTTCTGTATTTGTGTGGGTTTATTTCTGGATTCTCAATTCTATTTCATTTATCTACTTTTCTATATATTATACTAGCTTATATAAGTTTCAAAATTAGGTTGTGTTAAGCCTTTAACTTCTTCTTCAATTTCAGGTTGTTTTGACTATTCAAGATTTTTTAAACATCCAGAAAAATGTTTGAATCAGCTTGTAAATATCCACCAAAAAAAAAAAAAAAAACTGCTGAGATCTTGTTTGGATTTGATTGGGTCTGTAGATCAATTTGGAAAGACCTGACATTTAACAATAGTGTGTCTTCTGATGCATGAACTCTGCATTTATTTGTCTTGTTTAATTTTCTCAGCAATGTGTTATAGTTTTCAATGTGCAGTTATTGTGCACCCTGTCAGCTTATTCCTAAGTATATAATGATTTTAAATGTTATTGTAAATAATATTGTTTTAAATTATAATTTATAATTACTCATTTTGATTGTACAGATATATGATAGATATTTTTCTGTTGATCTTGAATCCTACAAACTATGCTAAACTTATTTATTACTTTGTTGATTTTAATTGCTTTTCTGTAGTTTCTATCACATATCTACACCCACAATTATATTGTCTGTGAATAAAGGCAGTTTCACTTCTTTTTCATCTGGATGCCTTTTATTCCCCTTTTCTTACCTTATTTCACTGGCTAATATCTCCAGTGAAATTTTGAATAGAAGTGGAAACAGCAGACATTCTAATCTTAAGGTGGAGAGCATATTTTTTTTTAACCATCAAATTTGATGTTGTTGTAGGTTTGTTTGTAGATGTTCGTTATCAGGTTAAGAAGTTCCCTTCTATTCCTAGTTTGCTAACAGTTTTCATAAGGAAAGAATGTTAAATTTCGTGAAATACTTTTATGCTTTTTATGCAACTATTGAGAAGAAGATTATATAGTTTTTCTTTTTCGTTTGTTAATATGGTAAATTACATTGATTAATTTTAAGATATTAAGCCAACCTTACAATCCAGAGATGTACTCCACTTGATAATAATTTGTTATTCTTTTCGTATACTAAATTTCGTCAGAACTTTTTTTGTTTTTGTTTTTGTTTTTGTTTTTTTGAGACGGAGTCTCGCTCTGTCGCCCAGGCTGGAGTGCAGTGGCGCGATCTGGGCTCACAGCAAGCTCCGCCTCCCGGGTTCACGCCATTCTCCTGCCTCGGCCTCCCGAGGAGCTGGGACTATAGGTGCCCACCACCTCGCCCGGCTAATTTTTTGTATTTTTTTTTTTTTAGTAGAGACGGGGTTTCACTGTGTTAGCCAGGATGGTCTCAATCTCCTGACCTCGTGATCCGCCCGTCTCGGCCTCCCAAAGTGCTGGGATTACAGGCTTGAGCCACCACGCCCGGCCTGTCAGAACTTTTTTCATCCATGTAATTGGGAATTTTGTCAGGACTTTTTTCATCTATGTAATATCATCTACATATGGACTATTGGTCTGCAGTTTTCTTGATTTGTCTTGTTGCGGTTTTGGTATCAAGGTAATGCTGACCTCATGGAAAGTATCTCTTAAATTTTTTGGAAGAATGTGCATACAATTGATAACATTAGTTTATTAGATATTTGGCAGAACCCACCAGTGTAACTATTTAAACCTGTAATTTTTTTGGTTCTAATGTTTTTAACTACAAATTAAATATCTTTAATAGAGATTGTATTATTTAATTTACCTATTCCTTTAGTGATCTTTGGTAGTTTGTGACTTCCAAGGAATGTTATCTATTTAAGTTTTTTACAATATTTTCTTCATATTTCTTAATATCTGTAGAATCTGTAATGATATCACCTCTATAATGCACAATCTCGGAAATTTGTGTCCTTTGTTTTTCTTTTATCCTGACAGGGTAGAGACATCATTTTTTTTCATCTGTTCATAGATAAGAGCTTAGTTTCTTTGATTGTTTTGTTGTTGTTGTTTTTGATTTTTGTATCTGGAAACTCTTTTCCTCTGTCTGAAAGATTCTCTTTAACATTTCTCAGAGTGCATGTTTGCTAATCACAAAATTTTTCAGCTTGAAAACAGTCTAAAAACAGTCTTTCTTTACTTTCTTTTTTGAAAGATAGTTTCACTGGGTGTAGAATACTAGACTGAATTGTTAAAATATCTCTCAGTATCTTAAGGATATTGCTCCACTCTCTTCTTGTTTGCACTATTTCTGACAAGAGATCTGCCATTATTTGGTTATTCTTCTGTGTGTGATATATGCTTTGTCTCTGGCTCTTTTATCACTGATTTTCAGCAGTTTGAGTATAATGTGCCTTGGTGTAGTTTTCTTCATGTTTCTTCTGCTTGGGATTCATTGAGGTTCTTTACTTTGCGAGTTTATAGTTTTCATTAAAATCAGAACATTTTTGGCTCTTATATCTTTTAATATTACCTTTCATTTTCCTCCCTTCATTTGAGTACCCCAGTTATATGTTATTAGGCCGCTTTTCTTCTGCAGGTCACTGATGGTAAATTAAATGTTTTTAGGGTCTTTTTTTCTCTTTGTATTTCACTTTAAATAGTTTCAATTGGTCTGCTGTTATTCCATCCGATATATGTTTTACTGTACACATTATAGTTTTTATCTCTACAAGTTCAATTTGGTTGGGGCTTTTTTCTATCATCTCTGTCTGTACTGTATTTATTGAATTTTTCCTCTAGGTATTGTTCACATGTACTACAGTTACAACAACTGTTTAATATCCTTGTCCGGTAATTGTAACATCTGTGTTAGTTCTTGGTCAGTTTTGACTGATTCATTTTCTCCTTATTATGTATCATATTTTCCTACTCTTTGCATATCTGGAAATGTTTAAAATCAGATCCAGATATTGTAAATTATATCTTGTTAAGTGTTGGATTATTATTATTATTATTCTTTTTTGAGACAGAGTCTCACTGTGTTGCCCAGGCTGATCTTGAACTCCTAGGCTCAAGTGATCCTTCTGCCTCAGCCTCCTAAAGTACTGGGATTATAGGCATGAGCCATCGTGCCTGACTGGATCATTTTTATTCCTGTAAGTTTTCTTGGGCTTTGCTATTGAATGCAGTTAAGTTATTTGGAACTAGTTTGCTCCTTTTAGCTATTAATGTTAAGCGTTATTAGGTAAGACCAAAGTCCCCAATTAGTTTAGTGTGCTTTATTTTCTGGTACTGAGGCAAGACTCTCTCCTTAATGCCTCAGAAATTATAAAGTTTTCCAGTCTGACTGGCAGGAGTAGGGACTATTTTTGGTCCCATTCAAGTGCTGGACACTGCCGCCTTTAGTTCTTTCAGTTGTTTCTTTCTGTGGCCTTGGGTAGTTTACTTACATGCATGTAGTGACCATTACTCTGGTGGACACTCCAGGAAGCCCATCTGCAGATCTCTGGAGTAGTTACTCTGTGAAACTTTCCCCTCTCTTATTCTGCTCTAACATTCTAGCCTCCTTGATCTTCCTAGATTCTCAGCAACACATCTTTAACTCAGGGAGTCCTCTGGGCTCATTCTGCTTCTCCCAGGGATTGTTCTTATCAACATTTTATTCTTGGACTCTAGTACAGTGTCTGAAACATAGGTGATTCCACAGAAATGAGATGAAACAAAATGTATTAGTTTTAAAAACGTGGCCGGGCGCGTGGCTCAAGCCTGTAATCCCAGCGCTTTGAGAGGCCGAGACGGGCGGATCACGAGGTCAGGAGATCGAGACCATCCTGGCTAACACGGTGAAACCCCGTCTCTACCAAAAAAATACAAAAAGCTAGCCGGGCGAGGTGGCGGGCGCCTGCAGTCCCAGCTACTCGGGAGGCTGAGGCAGGAGAATCGCGTAAACCCGGGAGGCGGAGCTTGCAGTGAGCTGAGATCCGGCCACTGCACTCCAGCCCAGGCGACAGAGCGAGACTCCGTCTCATTAAAAAAAAAAAAAAAAAAAAAAAAAAGTTTGCTTTTGCCACAGCAAATTACAAGCTTTCCACTTTAGTGAGGCATACATGGAAATATATCTGTGCCTCTTAGCTTCGTAGAATGTTTATAAATCAAAGACTGGCCTTGATGTCATTGATTTTCTCCAGGAAAATATCAAATCATTTGCAATGTAGCATTGGCCTTAAGGGACAAGATAAATGCTAGTTACCCAACTTTTCAGTAGTGATAATACAGGTCACTGTAATCATGTATTTGGATTACTATAAAGATAGGTACAAATATATACTAAGAAATAATATTTAAAATCCATTATGTCATTTTATCTTAGGTTAGTGTGTGTCAAAATTCACTGGGTAACTTGTTTACACATTCAGAAATTCTGATTTCCTGGTACAGTGGCTCACACCTGTCATCCCAGCACTCTGGGAGGCTGAGGCAGGCGGATCACCCGAGGTCAGGTGTTTGAGACCAGCCTGGCCAACATGGAAAAATCTCATCTCTATTAAAGATACAAAAATTATCGGGGTGTCATGGAGCGCGCCTGTAATCCCAGCTACTCAGGAGGCTGAGGCAGGAGAATCGCTTGAACCGGTAAGGGGAGGAGCTTTCAGTGAGCCGAGATCATGCCACTGCACTCCAGCCTGGGTGACAGAGTGAGACTCCATCACAAAAAAAAAAAAAAAAAAAGAAAAAAAAAAAAAAGAAAAAGAAAGAAAGAAAAAAGAAAAAAAGAAAAGAGAGAGAGAGAGAAAAAGAAATTCTGATTTCATCAATTGCCTCCAGATGTTTCTACAGGGGTTAATTTACAAGCCAAATTTAGTGATCAGTTTCCTCTTCTGCAAAATGGGGAAAGTGGTTATTCTATGCCTCACTAGGTTGTTATGAGAATCAATGATATAACACATTCAAAGCATGTAATTTAATGTTACATATAATAAGTGCTTAAATATTATACATATTATGCAAAATAGATTTTTTGAGGCAAGTTATATATGTGCACAAAAGATAACTTGTTGTTTGCCTTTAGACAACCAATAACCTATACCTAATCTCTAGAATTTCCTATTACCTTAACCCAGAGTAGTGCCCATTGACTGTTAAATTACTGAGAATTTAGAAAATTAGACGTTTTCTATTAACAGATGTAAATGTAAGTAATTGGGGATTAGAACCACAGTAGAAAATAGGCACATGAGAATAACTTGGAAGTGAGTTGAGTGTAAATACAGGAGTCATACAGAGTGTTTTCTTCAAGAAAGTGAGTCACAGGGGGTGTTCTGCTTAGAAGATTTCTTCATAAGATTGTGAGAACCCAAATGAATCTTTTCTCTAGGCATCTACGAAATTTTAACTTGTTTTATTTCCTTTTATTTCCTTGGGTGAAACCAAGACTTGAATAATAGCAGATATGGGAATATCAGTATTAGAAAAGATCTAGTTTTTCTAACATTTACCTAGGAATCCTGGTTTTTGCTAGCTATATTAAGCTATAATTCTGCAAAAATGCCTCAGGTGAACTTAAGGTGCAAGTCTCTAAAAGCTCATGTGGGAGCATTAGGTATCTATTAACAGACTCTAGTAAAGCTACACTTTATTCTCATAATGTACCAGGTAATATAGGTCAGTAATAGAAGTGGGAAAATCCCATGATCGCCTAAAAATCAGATCAAGCCTGAAGGTAAAACAGTCTTACACTGAAAGTATCTACTGTAAAACATAGTACAAACAATGAGATTCACCCTCATTTCTTTATGATTCCCATTATATGTATGTCTGGGGGGTGACTTTATTCATTAATAACCAACCCTCGAGAATCTATTAAGATCTTAGAAGGTGTAGTTCACTACTTTACATAAGACATGGTGAGAATCTCAATAGAAAAAAATAGTACATTTCCCAAATGTCCAACAAATTGAAAAAGAAACTCAAAGCTTAAAATTCCTTAGCAATTCCTTAGCTATATCTCACACAAAGATTCACTCTGCCTCAGATCTAAAAGCTTTACAATCTACATTTAAGCATATTCAGCATATTCATATTATTTAGTAAAAGAAGTTATTAGGGGGAAAAAAACCCCATATAACTGTTCAAATATCCAAAAACACAATGTTGTATGCTTACAATTTTCAAGGATAGATTCATTAGTACCAAGAAGACTAATTTACCTACTAGTAATTAACCCACCAGGCACCTCCCAAATTTGTGACATTGTGTAATAATACATGCAAATATACCTTTAGTTTTGTTAATGACCTGTAGAATCAATTGTTCTATGTTCAAAAATCAAGCTATACAATTAAAAAAAGTATCTGATGGAATTGAGGCATCACAAGGGCACTTTATAGATTGTGTATGTTGTAGATTGTAGGAAAGTGTTTTACTGAAATAAAGGTAAGAAAATGATTGCACTAGCTACAAAAGCTGAAATTGTGTTTTATTTCAAAACAACTTTCATTTTGATAAGAGTGATGTTAGATAATTTTTCCACACCATTTACCTAGCTCTTCTCTTTATTCAATTATTTTGCAGTGATAAGTCAAATACCATTTAGTCTACTAAGGTTTGTATGGTACCATTTGCTGAAATCAAAAGTGATTTATAGCATGCAAAAAAATAGTTCTGTGTACAAAGTCTAATTAATTGTATTTATAGCAGACAGTATATCTTTCTTCTTTCTTTCTTTCTCTCTCTCACTCTCTCTCTCTCTCTTCTCTCTCTCTTCTCTCTCTCTTTCTCTCTCTCTCTCTTTCTTTTTTTTGACAGAGTTTCACTCTTTTTGTCCAGGCTTGAGTACAATGTGTGATCGTAGCTCACCACAACCTCCACCTCCCAGGTTCAAGCGATTCTCCTGCCTCAGCCTCTCAAGTAGCTGGGATTACAGGCATGTGCCACCACACCCGGCTAATTTTATAGTTTTAATAGGGACAGTGTTTCTCCATGTTGGCCAGGAAGATCTCAGACTCCTGACTTCAGGTGATCCACCTGCCTCGGCCTCCCAAAATGCTGGGATTACTGGTGTGAGCCACCGCACCCGGCCAGTAAATATTTCTTTACATACTAATTATACTTTAGCTATTATAAAACAGAGAGATTGCTTTAAATAGCACAGCAACAAAATACATTGTTAATGATGTTAGATATGGAACTCACCACATACATTTTTTTTGGAAAGATATGAAAAACAAGTATTTTTATGTTAAAGAAATGATTTGAATATATACATATATGCATGTGTATGTGCATATACACATACACCTGTAAGTGTGTGTTTGTGTACCTAGAGCCTACCTCAATTTTACCTAATAAGCCAATTCCCACTTTTAAAAAATTATGTATATTTTGTAGAGATAGTAATTTATTGGATTATTTAATCTATCTATAAAGTCCAAGCCTTTTTCCAAAGGTGTTTGTGGTAAGTGATTAAATACCAGTGTTCAATTTGAAGCAGTCACAAATACTGGTTGGCAGCTTGTGAGCAGATGCATTTTTCTTCCTGAGGAGGTTATTCTGTGCACCTCGAACACGTTGGACATCAGGCCTATTGAGAAATCATCATTGTAAGCAGAGTGGACTTAACAGTAGCTTCCTTACAGGTTTATGTGTTTAATTAGCTGACAGAATGGACGAAACAGTAGGAGCTGAAGACTTGCAAGAGAAAATAATGTGAAAGTGTAGTATAGTTCTTATTGTGTCAAACATTATCAATAACAAAAATGAAGACGAGAACTAACTTTCTGTATTTTAAAGAATCCAAATTTCGTGATTCACCTGGTTATAATAAATTGCAGATTCTACAAACCACTCACTCGATAACAAAATTGCCCCAGTTTCAGTCAGTGTATCTGAGTTCAGGTCAGTGAAGACAATTTGAAAAATAGGGATAAGGTCCTGGAGGTGGTGAATGAAACTGAGATTAATGTAGTTTAATGCTAGCTCTCATTCTATATTTTAATAGATTTATGAGAGCTCAGAAAATAGTTTTCACATGTCATGTGCTTTGGTGTGTCCCAGATATTACACATTTATTTTGTCTTTTAACGCAATTCTGCTATAGTTTAAGAATATACACACTCAAGATAATGCTTTTATGTATATATATATATATTATTATAGGAAATAGTCAAACAAATATGTAATAATAATAGCTTATATAGACTATTAAAGCATGGAAATTCTTATTAGTTAATACCTTTATAGCTTGCTACCAGAAAAAAAAAAAAAAAAAAAAAAAAACTGTGTTATAACAAAATCTTATTTAAAAAAATGTTTTAACTGCTTTACACTCTGAATTCACCACTGCATTTTACATGGAAGTAATCAATAACATTAAAAGTGAACTTTCTCAAATTCAGAACCTATTTAAACATCTTGGTTTTCTAGCACTTTGATTTGGTTTAAGCCATTTGGGAGTTTAATTTCTCTTCCCAGTTTTGCTTTTTTTGTATTTTAAGTGGTCTTGCTATGTTACCCAGGAGGGTCTCGAATTCCTGGCCTCAAGCAATCCTCCTGTCTCAGCCTCCCAAACTGCTGGGATTATAGGCATGAGTCACCACACCCAGACAGATTTTTCTAAAAAGGAAAATAAAAGAAAAAGAGAATGTCCTTATTTTAGGAGGAACAAATGTCTTTGAAGAGATTACAACAAAGATTCTAGGGATTTTTAGACATAAAATAACTTACAAAATAAAGTTTTTGAAGTACTAAGTGCAAATAATTCTAAAATACGTAAATTCAGACATGACTGGCTTTAATATTGGTATATAGCATATGACAGCTATTGTAGGATCAAAAGCTGGTGGTGAATGAGCAAACCTTTTCTGAAGCCCAAATAATAATTCCAGACTAAATTATATTAGCTGTTCCTTAAGAGGGTCAACTCACGAATTTGGGTTATCTGCCTCATACTTTCTTGTACCTGTAGTGAGACCAGCAAGTCTCATTGTCCATGAGGTTTTCATAGTTTGAACATCTTGAGTTTGCTTGATCTGGAACCCTGAGGCCCCCAGACCTATCTTAGGTGAGTACTCACAAAGAGTGGCCAAAACTTCTTCATCAAGGAAACTTGTCAGAAGCCCTTATAGGCCTGGAGATGCTGATCCACTAATGAAGACCCATGGGTGGATTTGAACACTTAGAGTCAGAGGCAGCCATATCTATCCTTTGGGTGAGAAGGGTTATTTGAGAGAAAAATGAATATTCTATCATCAGCCCTATTCAGACCAGGTCACTTGCACTCACATGGCATCACAAATCTAGAGTTTCCAGAATCAATGTGGGAACCTGGCATGTAACCTTGTTGCATGTACCAATTACTATTCATGCCTTGGTATTGGAAATGGTTACATCGTTAATTTCCCTTTTGAATTAATTTGAGGTAAAGATAGCACACACATTTTATTAACATTCTGAACATCCTCGAAAACTGGATAAAAACTAAAGCACAAAGACCTGGGTGCTGGGGATTCCCTGAATCCTAGGATAAGGATCTTTGTCAACAGATGGCTGCCACTGTTACTTTAGCTTTGTCCCTAGAAATATGATTGGGTTGGTTTATCGCAGTCTCTTGAGATTAAATCACCTTTGAAACATGGCAAAAACTGGCTTTTACTTTGGGAGTTACATTCTCCTCTGGTAACTTAGGCTTTTGCTGAGGAAAATCAATAATTTGAGGTCTATAATACTGTGATCAGTGCAATTTTTGATGAAGAAAAGATACAATAATAATAGCAGTATTTACTGAGCATGCTCTGACTGGAGCTTTATATGCATTACCTCATTTAATCCTCACAGGTCTCTGAAGTAGAACAGTTATCGTTCCCATTGTAGAGATGGGGTTAAATAACTGGCCCTAGGCCCTAGAGTTAGAATAGTAAATCCAGGATCACAAACCATGAGGTCTTACTCCCAGACCCTGTGACCTCTGTAGCCACAATGGTGAATTCATCTTTCGATTCATCTTTTGGTTGTCTTAATCATCTTAATTCTGCTCCCCACATCTTATATGGGTAAAAACTCCTTGAGAGATGATATTTTATTTATTTTATTTTATTTTATTTTATTTTATTTTATTTTATTTTATTTTATTTTATTTTATTTTATTTTATTTTGAGTCAGGGTCTCACTCTGTCACCCATGCTGCAGTGCAGTCATGTACTCACGGTTCACTGCATCCTCAACCTCCAAGCTCAATTAATCCTCTTGCCTCAGCCTCCTGAGTAGCTGAAAAGAGGTGTGTGTCACCATGTGCAGCTAATTTTTTAATTTTATTTTGTTTTGCTTTTTGAGATGGAGTTTCGCTCTTGCTGCCCAGGCTGGAGTGCAATGGTGCGATCTCAGCTCACCGCAACCTCCACCTCCTGGGTTCAAGAGATTCTCCTGCCTCTGCCTCCTGAGTAGCTGGGATTACAAGCACATATAACCATGCCTGGCTAATTTTGTGTTTTTCGTAGAGAAGGGGTTTCTCCATGTTGGTCAGGCTGGTCCTGAACTCCTGGCCTCAGGTGATCCACCTGCCTCAGCCTCCCAAAATACTGGGATTACAGGAGTGAGCCACTGCACCTGGCCTTGTTAATTTTTTTTTTTTTTTTGTAGTGATGAGGGTCTCACTATGTTGCCCAGGCTAGTCTTGAACTCCTGGGCTCAAGTGATCCTCCTCCTTCCGCCTCCCAAAATGCTGGGATTATAAGCATGAATCACCACACCCAGCCGTTACCTTTTATCTTTTCCTTAATTCTCTGCTCTACTTTACTTATTTTCTATTTCGATACCCTCCCTTGTATTCTTTTCTTACAACTTTCCAGAAAAGTCAAGAAAGGGAGACTAGATGGGGGAGTGGGAGTAGGGAGTTGCTGATGCTATTTAGATGACACCGTCAGTGTTGGTCAGAAGGAGGCAGAGTCTGATTTTTAATTACGGAAATTTTTACAGCTTTCTTTTTCTACTCCACTTCAATCCTCCACTAAATGGTAAAGGTATCAGCACCAAATCATTCCTAAATAACTGTTCATCTGTAACCTCTAACAGAGGGAGGTCAGGGATAGGTGAGAGTGAGTTGAAAGGACAGGTCTGAATATAGGACCAAAAAACCTGAGGAAAAATATAACTGCCACATGAATTAAATTTGCCCAACTTTTTCTATTAAAGAAATACTGCCTTCTATTTTCTCTTGCATTTTGTGGCTTGCCTAGGAACATTTTTAAGTGTTTATGTTAAAATAAACTTTGATGTAAATATAACAAAAAAATCTTTTGAATTGAAAATTTAAAATAACTTACCTAAAAGTTTAACACTAGGAATTTCTATTACAGTAACTAACTAAACAACGCCAGGCATGGTGGCTCACATTTTTAATCCTAGCACTTTGGGAGGCTGAGGCAGGGGGATTGTTTGAGCCCTGAAGTCTGAGACCAGCCCGGGCAACATAGTGAAACCCTATCTCTAAAAAAAAAAAAATAGCGAGGTGTGGTGGCATGCCCCTGTGGTCCTAGCTACTCAGGAGGCTGAGGCAGGAGGATCACTTGAGCCCAGGAGTTTGAGGCTGTAGTGAGCTGTGATTACACCACTGAACTCTACCCTGGGCAAAAGAGAGTGAGATTTTTTTCAAAAAAAAAATAAAATAAACAACTAAATAATAATTATTTGATCTTTGCAGCCAGTAAGGATCTCTTAATTTCTATTAAAAACAGACCAAATCATTGAAAGGCAAGACAAAAGTGTGATTCAGAGTACAGAAAAATTAATATTTGAATATCTTTATTTCAGAAAGCTGCTTGACTTTAATTAAAATAATTTAACACCATTAACATATTGTTCCTCAAAATAGTCTCTACAATAAGTACTGTCTTTAGAGATAAGGAAAATAAAACAGGTTATGTTTTATTCAGGATCTCAAAGTAAATCCATGAAAATGCCAGTTTTACACTAATAAAATTAAATGAATAATTGAGACAATCATTCATATAATAAAATTTCAAACTACCATTTTTGTACTAATTGCATTTTTTCAAATGAAGGTTTTTTTCCTTAAGAGAAAATTCTTAAAATAAGCATTTTTCTCTCTTTAAGAATGGCGTTATTTAATTATGGAACAAGTAAGAATGCTTTGGACTGACTGAGTCACATAACATTTCTTTTGCAATGTCTATTTAAAGTAATAAAAGAGAAAATCACAGCATGGCAGCTATGTTAATGACTGATAAAAAAATGTAGAGGACTTTTTTTGTACACAATTAACCTTCAAAAACAACTAGATTAAATAGCTGCATTTATAACTATATTTTCCAAAATGTTTATAAAATGAATTCAAGTGCTCAGACTTGAAAATTATACTCCACATCATTTATAACAAACTAGTAAATTATTCTAAGATTTCTTTAATAAGAAACTAATTTTCAAAAATATAGATGGAAGTATAGAAATCAAATTTAAAAACTAGAAGTGTGAGCATAAAGGCCACTGAGAATAAGATGTAAATATGCATTATCATTCACGTAACCATACACAGCTCTTTTCTCTATAAAGCCTCACTTGTTCTTTTCTATTTTGACATATGAACAATTCAAAGAACAGGAATTCCATTTTCTTTTCTTCTCTCTGTCTCTCTCTCTCTCTTCCTTCTGCAGAGAGGGTGAATTGGCTTGAAACTACAAGATGAACTTGAACATGTCGTGACAACTGCTAGGACTCGTATATTGCTGTGATGATCCCCCACCAGCTGCTGGCATTTGGAGCATGGATGCCAGAGAAGCTACAATGGATATAGGCAACCTCTCAAATAAAAAAGATACATTATAAACTAAACATGTTAATTGGCCAAAACGTAAGATCCACATAAATAAATTAGCTAGGAACTAAAGCAGATGGACACTTAACTCTTTTCTTTACCAGAGGTTTTCAGTTTAAGACTATTTGTAGAAACGTAATGATGAAGTGAATAAACAGGACTCTGGTGACTGCAAAACAAGCATTGTTGTTAGTTTGCCATTTTGGAAAACATTCACTAAACCATTGTGGGACTGACTGACATAACTCATTCTGAACTAGCCCAGGATAAAGACGGATGGATGCAAACTTAGGTTCAGATGGCATTCCTAGCTATAGAGAATCAGGTGTTATTAGTATTTAGTCAATAAAAATTGTTTGAGCTATTAATAGCTTAAGCTCTTGCCTTTTGGTCTAAGAATTTCCTGTATCATATAAAATTGTTCTGCTGTGCTTCAAAGAAAAAAAATTATCTTACCGAAAAAACACTTGACATCTGTAATTGTATTGCTAAGGTCCAGATTGGATGAAATGCAAACTTTATTTGAAAACCAGAAGATATAAAATTGTCCTTTTTATGTGTTGTAATTGGAAGCATTCATTAGATAGCATGAATAAACCAGAATCATAGAACTGCAGAAATAGGTTTTGTTTTCAAACAGAAATAATAATGTCCATCATTTCTGTTGTTGGCAATTATAAGCAGAAAAAGTTGGCTGTCTATTGATCATTTCAATAGAACACAAAGTAATGGTTACACTATTCATATACTGTCAAGAAACAGGCCTTTCATAAGAAACATCTTTTTCATTCTTGCTACATACCCCAGATATGAACCAGGTATTAATGGAAAATATCATTCTACATTATGCAGATGGTAAATGTTTCTCCAGAAAAGCACTAGTTTGATGTAAATTGCTCTCAAATGTCCAGGTGCTTAAAGTTATTATTGGTAACATAATCAATGATTGGCATATAAAGATGTGTTTTGTATTTCATTTCTTAAAAAAATAGCACCCACTTTTTAATAACCACTTTATATATTCAGACATGGAGACATAAAGAGACAAAAAGCCAGTATTTGTAATGCTCAGAACTGCTTCAACAAGTTTAGAAGTACAGACAAGATAATTGGGACTAAATTTCAAATCCACATATATGATTATGGTACTGGAATTATTCTTTTAAGACAGCCAGTTGACTTTTGCACATTAAGGTTGTTGCTACCACTGTTACTTTGTTAAGGAAGAGGCGGGATCAGAGTTTTCTAAGCTCTAAGTTTACTAACCTCTTACATGTAGCTCTAATAAAAGCACAAGCAGCTACCAGCTTACCATCCAAGTAAGTACAGGCAGTCACCACCAGGATAACAATAGCAACAGCCAAACATGGCAGCCTTGGATAGCCTGAACTTAGCACAAGAGCTTTACCTGGACCAGGTTAGCCATGGGTGGACACTGACTCAGACATAAACCTGAAAACTGTCTTCTCTGAGGATGTGGCACTGACTCAGATTTGCTCTGAAATGACAATGGTTCTCTATTAATGACAGGAGCCCTGAATGGGGAATTCCACAGCAGGTGAGCATGGTACTAAAGAACAGACAGGAGAAGTGTGTCAGGCAACTCTGTATCTTGGCATTTATCCTGAAAGTGCATGCAGTCCACTTGCATAAGTAGATCACAACAATTATTCAAAGACTAACTTCAGTGCCAGGGAGCACTCATGAGAGAAAGGAAGAGTCTCATTCTGGGAGACCCATGCTATGAGCAATGATGGAAATAGTTGCCCAGAGAGATGAAATAAGGCAGAGGTCGCTTGACTAAACGGAAGTAAAAGATCAGAACTGGTAGGGGTGAGTATGAGTGACTTCCAAGGGTGGTAGGCTAAAGAAACACAAATCCAGTCCTCTCTCTGCCTCCTGGTTCAGATTGGCCCTCACAACTAGATGAGGAAGAGTGGACACAATCAAATGACTGTCTCCTGAGAGAGGAAGAATTCAGTCTGGGAGTATGAAAAATACACTCTGAATCACCCTGAGGGTGAGAAAGGAAAGATTTATCACCAGCTGAGTCTGCAAAAAGACTGTCTTGTTTCCAATTGACATCTCTTAATGGATTCCCTTATAGACTAGGCAAGTTTCACTTCAGAGGAAATATTAATGGCAGACCAGGCCTCCAGTAAAGTTCTCTAGCATTTTATGCAAAACTAATTTCACTAGTCCTAAGGGTTAATTAAGAGGAAAAACAAATGAAAGGATCTTTGCCCTGCAGAAATGTTAAATCTAATGCCTATGAAGGAAACAATACTGAGGTCTCCTCCATGTGGAAGAAGCCAAGAGATAATCACAGATGTTAGATATTGGAGCTGAAAATATCTTAGTGTACCCAATAATGACTTTGGGATTATAGTATCAGAAGGATAGTCCAACGAAGGACTCTAAGAAGCAATCCAAAACTATGTATAATGCAACAAGCCATATTTTAATACAGCCCTGCTTAGCAGTTGCTAAACTATTGCAAAAACAAACAAACAAAATAAATCTAATTAATAAGGATGAAGTAAAGGAAACCAAAAGCGGGGAGGTGGGATTGTAAGACCAGATCTGTGAGAAGCATAGGAAATTGTTCTCTATACAACTAGCAGAAGAAACCAGAGAAAGTGGGTATGATGTTATCTGCCAGCTTCAACTAACTGCCCTGTATGCTCTTCTCAGGATAAGTCCAATATCCTAAGGAAAATATACCTTTATATTCCCACTGTTTATTCTCTATTTTTTTCTTGATCATTGAGTAAATGTGCCTGTTATTTTAGCATTTTAGGAAAGCAAAGATCTATTCTATTTTGTAAAGATAAGATTTAACTTATTTGCTGTTGAACATTTTCTCAAACAACCCAGCGTTCTTTTTCCAAACTGAATGTGTCACAGTAATCTGTAAATTGCTGTAATCAGAAATGGAGTTTTATAGGGGTATTTTTTCCAAGCCATTAAAAATATTCGGCATTAGATTCTTATTCAAGGTGAAAGAGAATAAAATGACCCAAGAGGCTGCAGCCAAATTTGGAGGAGGAACTCACTAAAAATCTTCTGGTTTAAACAAAGCTTGGAAGAACTAATTTCTAAACCATGACATAATATACAAATAAAACACAGTATACTAACCATACAGTGAAGGAATAATCTCAAATAATAATTTCAGAGCAGCAAAAATTAAAGACAATGATTTTTCCTGATAGAGAAAACCAGTGACTGAGAACCTGTAGCCAATCATAAAAATCTTCAGTAATGTACTATTATAAATAAGAAAAAAATCAGTTGACTATACAAAAAACAGATACATTCATCAATCAGAGAGGAATGAAGTTTCCAACATGTGTTTAATACAGTTTCTCATGGTCATGATGCTTATAATTTCACTTTGGACATACTCCAGAAATTCAGGGGAGTAGATACTTCTGAAACTTAAGAAATTGTAGCTAACACGCTGAGAAGATATCATTGCTGAATTAAGATAGAGAAATCTGAATTGATTTTAATCTTTTCTACTGAAATAATTAGTTCATAATGGCAAGACATACTGAGTTATGCACAAAGATTCTAGAGTACACCTACCTATATTGCTCAACGTGACCAGAAATGACCACATACTAAGTGTATCAAGTAGCCACTTCACTGTGATAAATTGCACTGACAAAACAGTAGCAGAATTTTCAAAAGGGAAAAATGTATTTCATAAATATATGGTATTTATTGACAGTAGAGAAATTTAAGTTTAAAAGAAAATCAGAAACTCAAAAATTGGCACATATATAATTATCCATAACTGAACATGGTATTTAATTTTTAAAGAAAATAGTTATGTAAAACAACTATTCTTAAAATCATTTGGTGACTGATCTTATTAGTTTACTTTTAGATGTAAATCCCTTATCAAGGGAAAGGTTTTTTTTCCAATCCTTTGAAAACATTTAAGCATTGGTGTACATAATTACTTTAAAACAAAATTTTAAATTTGGGTGCGTGTATATTGATACATTAACTATTGTTCATATCATTTTATTCTAAATTTGTGTGTTTTTAGACCCCATCTTTTCCTGTAATTTGAACCTGCCTAGATTAAAAATAGAATTCACACGTGATGATTCAGTGTTATCAAAAGGATGTTAAATATTAGTCTGCATATTAAAATTTATCTTACATTTTACACATTGTGCATATAAACAAAGAGGCCTTGTTACTCAGACCTTATATCCAAAGGGACTGTGACCATGAAGTATACGTTTTTAAGTTGTATTCCATAGAGAGGTGCAAGAGCTTGTGATCTTGTTAAAGGACAGGAAGATATTTGAGATATGACTACAGGGTGGTGTGACTGATTATTTTAATTAATATAACCTAACAGTCATCAAAATCAAATGCTTCAAAGGGGTCATCTTGCCAAATATTAGGTACTTGTTTCCTGATGCTACCATTGCTCCAACCAGTATTAAATGCCCTTTTTTGATAATTGCATTTAGAAGCCACAGCCCACTCTTTCTAACATTTTTTATAATGGAAAATCTTTGCCCAATAAAGGAAGGTCTGGCTTTAGGAAACTGAGACAGAATTAAGTCTGCTGAACATAGATATTTCTGCTCTGGATTTAAAAATGAAACATATAAAATAAGAACATTTTTCTAGCAGCTAATAAACACCCTTTCAAGGGTATTCCAAAAGAATTGTTTGACAGATGTTTTAAGCATTGGAGAGGGAGGAGTCCAGTGGCTTCAATGAAACACGTGTATAGGCTTTTTCAGGATAGCTGCTTCAAAAAACACCATTTAACATGTTGCATTGCTTCGTGGTCAGTAACTTTGTAAGGAGAAACAGAGGAAGAATGTTGCTAACTGACTCTCCAATGAAATCTCCAGTCGCAGTTAGGACTTTAACATATAGATTGAATGTAAGGTGATCTGACTTTACTTTTAAAGTGTTCCAAGAAGTGGTTTGGCATCTCAACAGATGTTTATAATTTCTCTCTGCTGAATGAGGAAACTAATGCATGTACTTTGTGAATATGGGCTGAGATTGAACTGGAAGGGCATATTAGGTCAAAAGAAAGCCTTCAACTTCTATACACAGACATTTCTTGGATATTCTGGTGAAACTGTAAAGAGTACTACTAAGAGTTTATTTTCACCCCAATGAATCTTTGAATCTTAGGGAAACTATAGCTGAGTACATCCAAACATGTTCACATGAAACTCCAGGGAGAAAGTCAGGCAATCTCAAAATTTTACGAAATACCAAGCGAGAAATATTGTAAAATCTTCCATCCTGGGAAATTAAATTTTCTTAAATGTTTCAAAAATAGAATTCAGGGAAAGTGACATTCCGGAAACAGAGAACCCTAAGTAGAAGGCACTATATTGGTACTTAACCAACTACAGGCATGACAAATGAAACATTCTGTCAAGATGTAGTCCACTGAATTTACCACAAATAAATGTCATCATTATGAATTAGACGTGTATGGAAAGAGACGATTAAAATTTTACTGCCAATTCAATTTCAAATATCCAATATCTATTTCATCGAACTAAAATTTATCTTACTAACAATGTTACTTCAACTTAAATGAGAAATAGTTTTTCCTCCTTACCCCCACCCACCGCCAAAATTACATGAATATAACCCATATCACTAGGGGAAAAATCATATTTAATCTAACCGAAACTGTTTTGTGGACTAGATGCTAATAACATTTAGACTAGTTTTGGTATGGTTATTCAATTTAAAACAAACGTTCAATTTTTATTTTGATGTCATATGCATGAGACTGAGATAATGTTTTCTTCAGGTAGAAGGAAATAACATTTTGTATATACATCACTATAATTTTGCAAGCTGGTCTTTTGAGAGGCTTCGGAAGATATAAGAGAAAAATCTCTATTTTTCTTTAACACTTTGATAAATGAGTCATTTCAGAAAAAAATGTGATCATGCATAGAGAATAAATTCTATAAAATAGTCTGCTTTCTGTATTACCAACAGTTTGAAATAATTGGGTAAAATATGTAGCACTTTTCATTTTTACTCTATTTCTAATACAAATTGATTCAAATAATGTTATAGTATTGTTAAAAGTGCTAAATAAGTACCAATTTGGGTACAGTGCATTGTTGTTTTATGAATATCTAACCATATGAAATTCTAGTTAGAGATCATGGAAATTACTCAGAGATTATATATAATTTTATCGCAAAAGGCCACATAATAAAATAATAACACAGAATTACATTTCAATTTTAAGGAAAGTGATAGGGATTAGAATTGTTACTATATTTTAGTGTTAAAGCTAAAACAATTTCTAATTTGTTTGCAATTCTTAAATGTGATATAAGAGAAAGTACTCAGGAAAGATACCTCCAACTATGTAACAGTGTGACTATTTGGCCTACCTTGAATATTATTAGTTCAGTGAGGGTACTGAACAAAATTTTGATATTTTTGTTACTACTATGCTTTATTATTCCTGGACAATCTAAAGAAGAATTAATATTACAGCATTTTTTTAAAACGTGGAAAACAATGTACTTTATAGACACTAAAAAATTCTATCATTGCAACTTAGTCAGTTATTTTACATTCTAGCTACCTGCCTAAGATACAAGGCAGTCTAAAATTGCCAACTGATGACTGAATTTAAAATTTTTCATACAGTAAGTGACTAGCTCTCAGGGTTCTTAAAAGAAACACAAATCAGTAACGGAACTGACCCAATCAGTACAAAATTAACAGGTGATACCCAATTGAAAATATCAAATCTAATGAAAATAAAATTAGCAACAGATTTTGTTGTTTATCTGTATCAGCTAGCATATACAAATGTTAAAGCTTTTCAACTGAATTGCTGCATTTATAAAAATGTATGCCCAACATCATATTTTAAAAAGAAACTATCATCCAACACATAACTTGGCAAGTTTTTGTTAGTTAACTGTTCTATTCAAATTAATCTATTGATTAAAATATTTAAATACTTTATTTAAATCTGCATTCAAAGTATGACATTAGGAAGATGTTGAAATAAAAATACAAAACAAAATTTGTAAATTATAATATTTAATGCCAAATGTTTAAAAATGTTAAAAGAATGTAATGTCTAAATTTAAAGTCTAAGCTAACAAATTTAGGAGACCCCACAAATGGGAAGTGCCAATTAACAATTAGGTAACATTTTGAGTACTTTAAAAAATAATTTAATAATAAAATCTAAATTATAAATGCAATTTAAATCTTTGAAAAATTATGTAAAAAAAGTTGTACAATATGAAGAAACTAAATTTTGCCTAAAAATCAAAGTAATTTAGTATTGTTCTTATCTTCTGTTTATTATATTCAACTTAAAAATTGTATTTCTTGTGTATGTTTTGGAGAATCATTACTCAGAGGTGGATTTTTAACAAGAAAATAAGAACTTTTGCATTCATTCTTATGTTTTATATTTTTGGAGGAGAACTATTGTTAATGCTTTATTTTCAAGTGATTACTACTGTTTTTATCCAGTAAGTAGGAAAGAGTTCACCAAGATGAATTTTATAAGTATCTGTTTCTGTTTTGTATAAACCTTGATTCCTATATTCTTCCAAGACAATTATGGTTTCTAGAGATTGTTTAAAAAGTCATTTTCAGTGGAAATCATGCTGTTTCTACAAATAATTATTTCTCTTGAACTAGAAATTATTTATCCTTAATATTAAACTAATAACTTTAGTATCTGGCCCTTTTAACTACTACTGTTTTCAATAGCAACAACCCCAACTTACTTTTTCTTTCTTTCTTTCTTTTTTTTTTTTTGCCATGTAACTACCATTTCTGGCCAAAAAAAAAAAAACTTGTTTTTACACCTGAATCTTTTCTCTCTCTTTTTCATCCTTTCCTCCCTCCTTTTCTTTCTTCCTTCTTCTCCTTTCCTTCCTTTTCCTTTCTTTTTTGTCTTCTTTTATTTTTGGAGGATAACGTTATTGAATCAAGTAGCTGTTTAGAAAGTGGAGCAAATGTTACTACCTGTAGTCAACTGGCAAGAAAAATGAAAACCTTTATCACATGAGAAGTATTTAAAGTAAACAGATTTACTCAGAGGAAGGCCTGAAAAAACATGGAGTAGAAGTTACAGTCTGGCACATAAACTTAAATCTTGTTTGGGAATTTTTTGGTGGAGTGTCTTTCTAAAATGCAGTCTGCTGATTTATTTATTTATTTTTTTAAAAAAGGCTGACAGTTAATTAGCACAGAGTCTTATTACAGAAGTCTCCTCTAAAGCAGATATATTCAAGTTATACTGAGGTGATTGTCATAAAGGGGTTGTTTGCTGTGGTGCTCACAGATGGCAGAAAAGACAGCCCAGGAACGCAAACAGCCTGATAATCAAGATAGCTTTAAAATATGGGTGAGTTTTCAACTCTGATTCTGGCAGCAGTCTCTTTTCAAATATCTTGGGTTTTATGTCCAAGTGGTTTACTTTAAAGCAACGTTGTCATCAAAGGGGTCCCAGAGTCAAGAATAATCATGATAATTACCCAGAATTGCACCCCCCCCAATAATCATAATAATAATCCTGAATCTTAACCAAGTATAATACTGTTTGTGCAATACACTGCTACATTCAAAAAGATGAAGTGCTAGACAACTACGATTTATTCTTAACTGACAAAGTAGCTATAATTGTATGACTTTCTAGGATAATGGTTTAAACAAAAGTAAATAGTAAAAAAAAAAAAAAAGTCCCCCACCCCGCCCCCCCAGAAAAGATTGGAAAGCTTAGCTGTTTTTAGTACCCATTGATGAAAGCAGTGTTCTCTGATCCATGCTGCTATTGTTGGTTTTAGTTTAGCTCCCTCTCAATCAATATCTAACAGGGCATGATTTAATAAGGTTTTATAATCTCCAAAAATGGTTGGGGGAGTGTGGTTGTGGTATTGTCATTCATCAAAGGGGGCCTTTCAGGTTTCTTTGCTTTCACCTGCTGGGACCCATTTGGTCTCTTTCAAAGAGAATGCAATGACAAAATGAATGAGAAATGCTAGAATAAGAGTCCCTTATTCTACCCAATAGTATAATCAATGGGTACTTGTAATCCCTATTGTACCTCACAGAGGTAGTTGTAAGACAATTAAATCTTGCTTCTCAGGCAAATGATTTTGGTAGTTAACCTGAAACAGCCAACAATATTGAAGAGAATGAATGCATTTGAAGCAATGATGTAATGGGATACTGCTTGGCCAGAAAAGCAGGCATGTGTATTGATGTGCATATCTATATGTGTATGTTTATTTCAATACTCTATGTCCACAGTTTTCATGATTCATAGGTCCTTAGATATTATGTGGGTAAGTGGCAAGGATTTTTAAAAATTTCATAATCTGCCCTTTTAATTTATATTTTAAAAGAACACAAAAATATTCTTATTTTTGCAGCATTATATACTCTAAACTGTAGTTTCATAAACAGAAAACATTTACGTAGTTAACATCAGTTTGATGTGACAACCAATTTAGTTTTAATTTCATTTGCATCAGCTAAATTCAATTTCTCTTTCCCTCCTTACTGAATTGCTTGAATGTCAAAAGGAAGCTTGTAGTCTTTCGAAGAGATACTCATTTCAGCCTGCATTATTTGTTCACCTTCAGTTGTGTGGACTTCCTATTTTATTTCAAGTATAGTCTATCAGGATTCTCAGGGTTTATCCTTTATAAGAAGGAATACAAATGTGCCAAGTGACAAAATTGCATAGCGCACACAAATTCTAAAAGATTTGTGAAAAAAACTATACATTTGTTAGGAAGTCTTGTACTTATTGATATATATTAAATACAAAATAAATGGAGCAAAGAGATTGCTATGAGAAACAACATAAACATGCATTTTAGTTCAGAATAATTTAAAATTTTAATTAGTAATTTAAAAATTAAAGGGCTCTGCCTTTAATATAATTTAAATATACTTTTCATTTCTCGTATCTCATTTATGTTGAAAATATCAATATTCCTTTGCCAAAATTCTCTAAGAAGCCTCAATTAGTTATTATTTATGTTTAGTCCAAGCTTTATTCCTGAGGCAAAAATCCTACATTTAATTACACACACAAACATGTAATAAACATACTTTTATCTCTGGAGGTACACATTTTCTTCTCCACCTAAGGGGGTTCTAATAAAAAGCTCTCGATTTGGGAGATCTGTACTCCAAAAATGTATTGACCCAGACATACAGATATCACAGATATGCGCTGTGCACAAAGTGCATATGTCTTTTCATTAAGTTATGCAGATATGTAGCTTCCTTATACATAAATGACTCTCCATTGATGCTTGTATACCTAATTCTCTCAATTATCCTTAAATACTGAAAAGCAACTTTCAGGGAACTAGGCATGTTGCTATATATGACTTCCAAGGCAGAAATATTGGTATCAGAATTCTACATACTTGTAGATTATTTTTTAAACCTGTTATTTTTCTATGTTAGATCATAGAGGAATAGAAAAACCCCTTAGAAAAATCAATTGACCTAAAAAAAAGATGTGTTTGCTTCGAATGCTGAGTTTAGTGAAGAGTGATGCACCTGTCTCCTCTGGATACTTCCAAATGAGTCTGGCTAATTGGCGTAACCTAAGCCAATGGCCATTTGAAAGACTCGAGGTCAGGTGTTTTATTGCTGGGATAGTATTCAAAAAAATGACTGTCAGGGGTGAACGAAGAATTATGTCAAGAGCATTCAGCATTACTGCCACTAAAGAGAGAGGAGGGGAAAAACATTGTGAAGAAAAACATGTCATTTTCTAAATGAGCTAGGGGAGGAGGATAGGGCAATAATGTGGCCTTCAGCTGTTGGTTTATTAGGTTTCCATTCCCATGATCCACATCTGCGTTAGGCAGAAATAGTTTTACTTTTACTACAGTTGCACTCTTCTACTTTGCTTTCTTATGGAGTAAAAACTAGCAGTGAAAAACGTGCAAGTGAGGTTTGTTCTGTGTGGCTGTTTGTTTCCCTATCTCCTATGCTATTTTCCTGGTTCTATAGCAAATCTTAGCATTGTTGTCTGATTTGCCATGGAACAGTGAACATTGCTTTTCCTAGCCAAATCATCCAGTGTTAAATGCTATGTGATACAGATCAATAGGGCATCTACAGCTGTACAAAAAGGGCAATGCTGTTTCTATTAACAATTTTGAAAGAGAGTGTGGCCTAGTGGTTAAAGGATTAAATAGGTTGTTGAGGTTTTTGATGTCTTGAATTCTAATTCTACCTAAGCCTTTGGATTCCTGATGAAGTTATTAGCAGATTTTTTTTTCATTTTGATCTGCACCAATATACTCATGGATTATACACTTGGGGATATTATTATCGTGTGATCATTCAATAAATAATAAAAATCTGAAGGACTGATGAAGATTGGAAAAACATCTTGACGACTTCAAAAAATATGTTGCTTTAAATATTCAATCAGATTAATTACTAATATTATGTTTCACATAACAGTTCTGTGTTTCAGGTTGTTCCTCCATCTCACCTGAGCCCATTTAGCAAACTGAGGTAAGGGCTTGTATTGGTTCTGGTTATCTGGATTTTCCTTAAGGAACAGGATACATTTTGTTTCCTGTAAAGACATAACTTGCCAGTGGCATTTTAATGAACCGTAATGTAGAAAAAGTGGTTGGCTTTTTGGTGCCATTGCCAACGCCAGGCGCAAATGGTTGTTTTTAAGGATTAGCAATACACACTCCTCTTTATTTCATTTTGAGGCAGAGGCCTGTACAAGTGTATGTGTGTGTGGTTATGTGTGCACATATGTCTATGTGAGAGAAAGAGAGAAAGAAACTGAGACAGAAGAGTTTCATAGAATTGTATGTTACTGTGGTTAACTAAAGCTAACCATTGAAAGTAGTATAGGCCCTCCTATCGTATTTCCTGCAGAATCAGATTTCTGGATTCCAGATTATCTGAATTCTGTCTTCCTTTCTCCTTTTCCCTCTGTCTCGGTTTCTCTGTCTCTGTCTCACTTTTCTCTTCTTCTCTTTCTATATTTCATTCTTTCTCCTTCTCCCCCATCCCCAGTTCATTTTGGAAGAATGTTACATGTTTGTAAACAATTCACTCAAGCAGCAAAGAGAAGAGAAGGAGGAGAGAGACATATTATTCTTGGAACGAAGACACATATTATCTTTAGTGTAATCAAATAATAGAAGTCCAACATTAATTATATTCAAATATGTGCCATTTGGTTTTAGTATACTTTATTTTATTTTACCTTTTTATTTTATGTATTTAATCTTATACTCCATAAAAGTGGGAATGCAGCCCTTTGCAGTTGGAGACTGGTGGAAAACTAAGCATTCTGAGGCTGATGAGACTGCCCATGGAAACAGAGATTGTAGCTATCACTTTGGTCTTAGTGGTGACCCAGCCTTGGTCACAGATTAAATACTTAGGGCAGTGCATTGTGGGAAGACACTTTGTGAAAACACTTGGAAAACTAGAATTAATATACTATGCTGATAAAGTTTTCTTGACTTTTGGAATAGTTGATTTAAGTTTGTGTGAAGGAATTAAATGAAATAGCCAACAATCAAGTATAATTTTTTCCCCAAATTAATGGAGGATATTTTAAAACCATTTCTTCTATATTACTCATATTAAAGAGATTTTAATTTCAGTCACCTTAAGATGCTATATGCTTTCTCTGGCCTTCTTTAAAACCTCCTTATTTTCCTAATTTGTTCCAACAAGATTTTTATTTTTAAAAATGTAATTCAAACATCATATTCTGGTCTACAAAAGGGTAATTTTGCAGTTTTTAAAAGGAAGTACACTTATTTTATTGACAGTTTCCAAATTATTGGTGGGTCTCTGTTTAGTTTTTCTTAAAAATATACAATGACTTTGTAGAATCTTCACTACAGCATGAAATAAAAAATTTCTAAGTGAGAAAAATTTATTTGCTTATTTCTGTATAATCACAACTCTGCTATTTAATGTTATTTATTATCACAGGGATAATATTTAATTAGCTTAATGATTAAATATTCAACTAATTGAATATTTAATTATTAAATTATTTGATATTCAGTTAACTTGGCCAAATAAGCCAATCAATATTAAAAGACTCTCTCAGAACAACAAAATAAAACAAATGTTTTGTTTTGTTATTTAAGTAAGATTCTAATCAATAGATTTTCTTTTATATTTTATGAATTCGGACATTACAGAGAACTAATTGACAAATGAGAATACAATGCATTACTAATAATTTCAAATACTAGTTACATCTGCTTGGTGTGACTCCAAATATAATTTGAATTTGAATTTTTCTGCTTCGCCTACTGCATCTACAAAAGCATTTACAATGCTTTCTACTCTTTTTTCTCTGGTTATTTTGCATCTCTGGTTGTGTCACAAATTTTATCAAACTCTTTGGACATATGAATACAAAAAAGAAGTAAAAAAAATTAGTCTATTTCCCTTCTGCCCTATCACTTCTCTATCATGAACACTCGAAAGTGTCCTGTTTACTCATTGTATGGAGTTCAGTCATTTATTCACATGGAAGTGCAAATTTTTAAAAAATAAATTTTAAAAAGGGTTTTTATTGAAATATTTCATTGTAATCCATTATGGAGGCAATACCCCTCTCAATATCAGTGAGAAGCTACTAGTTTTCTGCAAGCGATCAAACAGGACTGAGTGGGCAGCTTTAGAGCACATATATACATTCCCTGGTGGATTTTCAAGCACAAAGTAACTTAATGTCCCACTGATGTTAAGCAGTCAGTTGTCACGAAAAAGCTTAGTGGCCATTCACAGCCAGCTAGAATTACATTTCTAGCAATTGTTTTAGATCTGTATATAGAATAATTCACTTTAAAAAGATTAAAGTATTGGTCTTGTTTTACATTCCTTATAATCAATTGACTAACCTGTTACTGTGAATTATATAGAATGTCTAAGAGGAAAAATAATCAGCTGTGCACACATAGGGCTCCTATTTTAAGATATCTTTATCGCTCTGTCTGCTTTATAGCAACACATTGTATAGTAATAATCATCGATTTGGGGAGATTATACCCAAAGTGAAGATTTTCATGATATCAAAGATTAGAACCAATTAAAACATAATTCAAATAACTCATTTCATCTATTAATATGACAAATAAACATGTTCTTATAAACCAGAACTACACAGGGTAAAAACAAAAATATAACACTATGAAGCAAGTTTTGCCAAGTTGCCCATTTGTTCTCCAATATTTGCATTTTAAAGAGATATAACTGCATTATTGAATTCTTATTGAATACCAAATATTTTAGTTGAATGCCCTCATAAAATCTCTGGTTTTCATAAATTCATGGATATTAGAGCTAAAAGTGTACATTAAAAATGATACATCTTGCTCTGAGACACTATACGGAAAAAAATAACTTTTCAGGGGTGGATAAAAACTGAAAAAAAAATGCTTTTAAAAATCTTTCAGTTTTTGAACTGGTATGATATTATATCAAAACTGTAAAACCCATTATATGTATACACATAACTATATCAGTAGCATATGAAGTAAATTATGCACTTCAGTTCACCAATGTGTAATATCATTTTTGATCATATGCAAATTTGCTATAAGAGGTTTTAAAAGGAATCTTTAAAAATATACCCCAAACTACAACAGATTTGTCATTCATGCACTGCTGAGCTTAGAGGCCTAATTTTACCTTTTTGCTATTATTTTAAATTAAGGCACTTATCCAAAAGATCAAAACAGCTTTTACAATGGACACTTTGTGAAGGGAGATAGTGATAATATCTGGAGGAATATGGTAATTAGTCCTGTTGTGGAGACACAGAGAGATGCCTCATGTATATATTGGGAAACTGCAAAGACACCAAATACAAAAGTATATCTCAAAGTTGGGAGGGTAGATTAGAAGGTGCCTACTGATCCGGCAGAAACATTAAATAAAGCAAAAAACATTGTATTTATAAAGCAAGAACAAAGGCATTTCCTTTTGCTTTGCTGGTAAAGAATATTAAAAGAGGACAACCTCCTTTTTGACAGCAGTTTTAAAACCAGCTTTTCATATTACAGTCTTAATGAGGGACCCCACAATATCAAATGAAGAAAAACAAAGAGAATTTTTGATGAAAAAAAAAAATCAAGAAAAAGAGAGAGATGACTGAGAATATGCAAACTTTGTCTGCGTTGTTTGAGCACAGGCATAATGCTGAAGGGACTTTTTCCCTCTAACTACCTATTAAGGAAAGCTGCCTAACAAATAGCAGACTATCCCCTAAAGAGCTGAAAGGTAAAGTTCTCAGGAAGCCCCAGTAAATACTGAAATGATTTTTACTATTCCAAATTTAATTCGACATTTTCTTAGTGTGCGTATGGGGAGGATGGAATACCTCCTTTGTGTCCTAAAAAGTGTCATGCAACACAGAAAGACCTCTCTGAAAGAAAACGCATCTTACTTGACTAAACACTTAGCTCTCAGCGTGAAGAGAATAAACGCCTCAATGTTACACGCGGCCGTGTGGCTGAGCGGGGCCAATGCAGTGCTCTCATGCCATCTAGCGGCTTTGTGAGAAGTCTCTGGAAGGCCCTGTGATCTCAGTGAGCCACTCCTGTTTGTATTTAAGTCATGCCTACAATGCAAATAGAAGTGCAAATAGAGAGGGATTGCCATAATTATTCAGAGAATTTGGGCACAAAGTAGTTATTTTGCTTGAAAAATATAAATTTTCAGGATGAAATGTTCCAGCAGTTTAAATACCCTGGCTTAAAATTTTTGGTACCATTTTGGATTTAAATGGAAGTGGTTTCGGAATTAGGGCCCTTCCTTTCACTTTTGTCTACTTATCTGCTACATCTCTTTCCTTTCTTCTACTCTCCTTTATTTTTACATCCTACTTTTCTTTAAAATTTCTGTTTTGATTTCAAAATTTTTCAACGATTTGAAGCTTTTTTTTTTTTTTTTTTTTTTTTTGCTTGCACCCATCAGGCTTTTATTTTAATAAAATGCCCCCTTTGGCATTCTAATTTGAGATAATAATAGGTAATAAAGTCAAAGAACCAACTTTCTGCTTCTTGGAAACACCCAAAATTAGTGCTATCCTCAGACAGTATTCCCTTACCAACCCTCAGATGTGCTGCCCTGCAAGCAGCACTTGGAATGTCAAATTGCAAAGGTATTGCTTACAAGCTAAGATATTTTAGCCACTCTCAGAAATACAGGTTTCCCCTGTCATCTTTGCAAAATGGCATTGTACACACTATTTATATGAATAGAAAGTGTGCTTGAACTTTGCTTAATGAGTCAATCTTCAACTAGTATAAAATCGACTTAACCAAAATCACATATTTCATTCTTTTCCTATTTAAGAGTTATTTCATAGGCCTAGGCATTCTCCATTTTGATCCCATTGAGTCACACATTTTAATATTACATTTATTATATCTACAGATAGAAACTCTTATACTCTGAAAATATAGTTTCCTTTTTGGATAATGTGAAAAATTAAATTTGCAGTGTTTTCATTGAGATGCCTTTTAATGATACAAAGAAGCTAATTTCTACATTCGTATAACAAACACCTGCATAATATTAGTCATGAACCAGGATTAAAGTTTCCTAATCATCAATAAAAGGGGCTGTTGGTGGGAAAAGCTGTAGCATTATATAGCTAAAATAGAAATTTTGAAGACCTCATGTATTTTTTATTGCGTTTGGGAATCAATAAGAAATACAAATTGTGACTTTCTTTATACATGTGATGTTCAAAGACTGATAAATATTTTAAATCAAACATCCTTAGTTGAAGGGATTTAGTAAATTAATTTAGTACTTGTTGAAGAGGTGTGCAAATTTAACCTTTCAAACATTATAAGTAATATGCAAGTGGAAAATAATTTAGTTTTTTCGTTTATATTAAAAATTCACTTTCTACGATTCAATTACGAACAAACAAAAATTCATAAAATCTGAATTTAACTTTTCTCTGATGAGTATGATGTTATTTGCCTTTATTGTGTTCTTTTTGAACATTCATGTTTCATCATTTAATTTAGACTATAAGCAAATAGTTTAAAGTAAGGATGCTTTTTAAAAAAATGCTGAATCAGAAAGAATGTTCTTTAATTTTTCTACTTTGTACTAATTTTCATATAAATTTTCTTAAAGAGAGGTCAAGTCTGGGTTTTCGCCTTTCAAACAACCATAGGGAAAAATTCATGTTACACAAAATGATCATTTTTTTCCAATTTTTTCTTGGAATGGCAATATGAAATCTTAAACAATAAAAGTTTACAGATGATATCTATATTTATTCTAGTAGATCAACTGGTTGGTGATGTTTTAAAACTGATATTTTAACTATAATTTTCTTATCTGAAGACATTATCTGGTAATTTTAAAATTGTACTTTTATTACATTTTCTAATAATTATTATATATAATTTGATTTTATTTTCATATGTAAAAAGAAGCTCTTTATAAAATTTTAAGTAATACTGGTCCAATTTTAATTGAAATCCAGCAGTGTTTCTACCAGTTTTAATGTCAATATTATTGAGAACCATAGGTAGCAGTGTTTCCGAAAACAATATTCAGAAAAACTTTAGAAAGCTGTAAACTTCTTTGTTATCATGATAGTGCTTTTCCTCATTTTTTTCTAAATAGGTTCACATAGACAGAAAAACAGACTTCCAAACAGTTTAAAATATATATCTCAGTAAAATGCTACTTTTCTGATAAATTCACTACAACTATACATATTCATTGTTTTAAAGAAAAGGATAAAAACCTCAGGGAGGTTTCATTTCATAGAAAAAGGCATGTGGGCATCACACATTGCTGTTTGAGGACAGTACTGCATTTTGATTAGAACAAGAAGCTATAATTGGAGTGATAATCTTTTACACTGTTTTTAATTGTAATCAGTGCAGATGTTTGTAGCTTTATGATTAAAAAATGCTGCTTTACGATATGTATAGTTAATTTTTTAGGCCACAGACTGTTCAACTCGGTTCATCTGAAAACATTAATTTGATATTTAAAAGTACTGAAAAGTGAGAAATCCAAAAGAATTAAAAAACAAACATCTACCATTTTTGATGGACTAAAATGTGTATGTTTTAATCTTACTAAGCTTATGTATATAATTTTTTGTATCCTTTCTTCATGAAGTGAAATAAGGAAGCTCCATCTCTGAGACTAAAGGAAAATTTGAATTATGATTGAAAATAGCTTTGATAAAGAAAATATTAAAGTCTTCATAGTTTAAGCATGATCTCTCCAAGGATAAGATAATTTGACTCATTCTTTAGGTATTAGAATGAAATGCAGATGAAAACAATTCTATATAAGCACTACATTTTGCATTTATTTCATTGTGTCTGTGTTTATCTTAAGACAGTCTCCCTGGAGATATAGATGATAGGTAGATAGGTAGATAGATAGATAGATAGATAGATAGATAGATAGATAGATCTGAATTTTTCAATTTTTATTCAGAATGTTTTTAATGGAATTAATAGAATTAATTAACTTTGGCATTTATATTATATACCCGAGGGAGGGTCTTTCTGTATTCTCTGGAGGAATGATTTGCAGTCTCATAAACACAAATCAAGAGAGTCCTTTCCTCCCTTTTATGTGTTGGAGTATATTTGGTACACCGAAATCTCTTAATGAATGTCCTTGGTCAGGTGCTCTCTACCTAATGCTGCACTTAAATATTCTGGATGTTAGATACCTTTCTTTCACTTTTCCTGAGCTGTATTTCTCTTTTAGGTTACATAGCTAGGCTGCAGCAGTATCCCATTCTGTCTGCCTCTTAAATGAAACAGAGTGGAAAACCATATCCCCACATAGAAGCATCTGCTTTATTAAAACAATACATGTGTTCAAGACTCAACAAGGCATTTTGAATCACAGTGAAGTTTAGAAATCAGCTGATTAATTTTCCACAAGAATCCTTAGGAGAATTTCATTTTTTCTTTGTATTGAAAAACACATCAATTTAAACAGCAAACATCTGATTATAAGTTGTAGAAATGTTAGTGTATATGTGTAATATCTAAGACTAAACTGGTTAATGCCTAGAAATTTATGGTAAAGAAACTTAGGAAGTATTTTACTTCGTACACTTTTAGACCCCAAATTCCTAACATAAGAATAATATCCTGTCTTCATTACAATAGCAATATAGAAATTGATGCATTGCTAGAGTGTTTACAAATTTTACAAAGGAACTGAAAATTATTATATGGCTAATAACGATCATTTAAATAATAATAGCTGCTACTCAATGCCATCTGCCACAATTTATACTTTTTATTGCTCATCTTTAGAATAATCTCACAAAATAAGAACTATATATATTGTACACATAAGGGAACTGAGACTAAGAGAATTTGGATCACTTGCCTATGGTCACCAGTTACCAAATGGCAAAATAAATTCGAAACTATGTCTGTTTCATCCTACTACACGTCATTCCTCCGTGCCATGCTCATCACTAATATGAGTCAGAAACTGTCCCATGTTCTTTATACATATCCCTTGATTATAAAGCCTGTGTCTTTTCCTATATACTTCTTAAATTGAATGAAATTTAGATGTGTAAGTAACAGTATATTTACAGTATCAACTTATTAGCTTTTATCAAGTATGTCAATAATCAAAGCATTCAATTTTGGTAGAAATCAGGGGTCATGATGCTAACAAACTGGATTTAATACAATATTAAACTCTAATGGATGAATTTGGTAATTATTCTCTGACATATTCTGTATAATTATTCCATTTTATGGATTGTGGAATGGTGCCATTTTCTCTTTGTTCATATCTGCTGCTGCTTATCTCATTTGTCTAGAGAATTTTGCACATGACTCATTCTTCTTATTATTTTAAACATAAAACACAGCAGACATGGCATGCCTTGTTTATCTCTGCATCACCTGACCAGACTTTCTTCAAAGTCCATACAACATTCGCACTGACCTTTTGGGACTTTGTGGTAGTTTACCTCACTTGATTGGATTCCTCTGTCTTGGCACTGCTCAGCACTAATTTCTAACATATCAGTTTATGCAATAAACGTGTTATTTTATTTCACATATATGTTTGATATCTTAAGTAATATCCAAAGTCTTTAAAGTGAAGCAATTTTCATTTCTTTACATTTTCTATGATATCATTCTAAGGTACCTAGCAGAATGCTCCAAAGAGGAGCTACTCTGTTCAACAGTTAAGACCGAGCCAGGTGGATGGCAGCTCATCAAGTCTAGTTCCAATCTTAGAATAAGGAGCAACATGCCATTCTATCATGTAAGTCAGTGGGTCAGCCACGGTGGCTGACGCCTGTAATCCCAGCACTTTGGGAGGCCAAGGGGGACAGATCATGAGGTCAGGAGTTCGAGACCAGCCTGACCAACATGGTGAAACCCTGTCTCCACTACGGACACAAAAAATTAGCCAGACATGGTGGCACATGCCTGTAATCCCAGCTACTCAGGAGGCTGAGGCGGGAGAATCGCTTGAACCCGGGAGGCGGGGTTTGCAGTGAGCCGAGATCGTGCCATTGCACTCCAGCCTTGGCGGCAGGGGGATACTTCATCTCAAAAAAAAAATAAATAAACAAAATAAAATAAAAATAAATAAATAAATAAAATAAGTCAGTCAGATATTGTAAAACAAGATGAGGTCAAGACTAATTCTCACAGAATATTATTTGTTTAACATTTTCTGGGTTGGTCCAGAGTCTGAAAACCTTTCCCTGGGACCCTTTCTCCGGGTACAATATTATATTCATTTGGAAATTTTTAACCAGAGCTCATCTTAACCAGAGTTTATAGGTGAGAACAACATGAAGACCAGAATGAAAAGTTTTGCTGATGTTACAGTACAGTATAGTATATATACAGTATATATATAGTATATATACAGTACAGTACAGTATAATTATTCCTATTCCTCCATCTTCCAGTGTTTTTAATAGAGAGTCTAGGAGGAAATGTTCTTAATTCAGCCACGCTTTTGTCAACTGAATATTTTCAATTTTAAGGCATTTTTGAGACAGTATACTTGAGAAATAGTTGCCTATATAACTACACATTACATGGGTCAAAAAAAAAAAAAAAAAAAAAAAAAAAAAAAAAAAAAAAAAAAAAAACAGGCATGGATCATCTAGTTTGCAGCAACAAACTCATAGCTTCTAGGCCAGAACCCATTCTCACATATGCTTTGTTTGGCCTGCTCAGTTTTCAAAAGTAGATTTTTTTTCTTAATTCAAAACCCAGGGCATTTCACATTTTTTAAAAACCTTGCTTCTCATGAAAAACCATAAGGTTTTGTAACAGTGGGTTTTCTTTCTTGCAGGATAAAATCACCTGGGACTGAACATTTGCCATTCTCTTTAGACAGGGCATACTTTCTCCAATTTGCCCCAGTCCTCAGTACTTCTTAGAGAGATTTCTTCCAAGCCTACTTCAGGCATTCATTATCTGCCTTCTGTCTGTAAGCATGTAAGTGATTCCTGATTTAGTCCAAGCCCTGCATTTTAAACTATTAAAAGGAAAGCTGAGTCATTTATAGTGATGCATCCAAGCCCTGGGTGTTATCCACTGAATGACTAGATGCTTCAAAATGAGTTACTTTTATACATTTCAAAAGAATTTTTAAGATAGTAAAAGCATTCTATTATAAACGTGCACATCCATATGTATATAATTACTCAGATCAACTATAATATGATTTATTATACAAAATATCTTCCATATCACACTTTTCTAAAGGTTGGATAATAAAATGAGTAATATGTGTTTTCACTAGACACAAGGCGTTCTGTGTATATAAGAGAAGAAAACAAAGAGTTTCAATGTAGACAGTTCTGCCTAGCCTAGAGAATTGGTTTCTCAAGCATATGGATGTATCCCTTTCTTCCTTGTCTTTCTGTCAGTTGATGCTGGAGTGTCTGATGGTGAGGAAGGATCAGTGCCCAAGAGATATGAAGAAGAGACACCCTAACATTGGCCCCAGCACTGGAAACTTGTACTACTCCACATAGCTCCAAGAAGAATTAAAAGAACTAAGGGTCTAACCACTCCCAAGAACTGCGTTGTAATCTGAATCCTTGGAATTTTCTTGACCTACTTTGAGCTGAAGTTCTGACTCTGTATCAGGGAGAGATTCTTCACTAAATTGATCCTTTTCTTGAGAGTGAGCTAACCCAATAAGCACTGAAATTCATTTAAAGGAAAAATTTGCATTAAAATTTCTTATAATTTTGTATCATTTTTACATGAAAATGAATATTCCCTTCCACTCCATCCTACACACACACACAGGGGCACTCACTTTGGGCAGTTTCTTTTTAATGTCTATCAGATTTACTCCAGGCAAACTGAGACAACATAGGAAGCCAGTTTCAGCATGGTAACAATAGCTCATAAGCCCACCTGCCACCATACACAGAAGCTTTTATCAAGACATAATAGAATGTTAGAGAACTAATTACGGTATCATTTTTCAAGCATGACACTCTCTAGAAGTTCAGGTTAATGTAATCCCTCAATAAGTATTTTTCAAATGCAAACTTGATGAACAGCACTGATCTATGTGCTGAAGATGAGAGAACAAAAAATGCCAGATGAAAACCCTGCCCACCAGTCACTTACTGTCCAGTTAGAGAAAATTCATAATGCAAAATTGTATATTAGTAACACAGGGATGTGGCTGAATGAATGTTATGGATGTTACGGTTTCAAGACAGAAGAGCTAATGAATGTATTATTCATTCTAAAGGTGAGACTTGAGTACAACCTTGGAGAATGGGGAAGGCGAAGTATGAAAAAGGCTTGAGGTCAGAAATGTGCTTTATTCAGTTGACAGTGAGGATTCCTAGCTGTCCAGAGCGGAAGGTTCATACTGGCAAGAAGTAATTTAAGTAGGCCGGAGAAATTATGGCTGAAATCTCATACAGGGTCAAACTGCCTGGGTTTGAATTCTGGATCTATCACCTACTAGCTGATGATTGTACCTCTGAAGTCTCAAAGCATCTTACAGAGCAATTTGGGAGATTTTGTGAGTCCATTGATGTAGAACACGTAGTACAGTTCCTGGCACATTAGCACCACTCTGTAAATGTCGGCTACTATCAGTAGAGGTGGTGGAGAACCCAATATGAAATGGATTTGAATGCCAAAATGAGAAGTCAGAATTTGACCTTGTAAGTAAAATGAAAGCTATCATTGTTTTTTTTTTTAATTTGTTTTTTAGTGGATTTGAGACATGATGTAGATGATGTTTCACTAAGATTGATCTGGTGGCATTTGTTATAGAGGGTGAGTTGGAGAAAGGAGGCAGGAGGGTGGGAAGGCAGCTGGGAGGTTACTGGCATTGTTGGGGTATGAAGCACTCAAAGTCTGCACAGAGAAATTTTAAAGAGAAAAAAATCATTGGGATGTTGGATCTTAATCATTTGGGGTCATAGGCTTCCTAGTCTATCTGACAAAAACTATGGATCCTCTTCTCACAAATGTACAATATTGTTGCACACACACACTAAAATCTGCATGCAATTTCAGGAGTTCAGGAAGCCCCCCCTTAGAACCCAGATGTAGAGAATAAAAGAAAACGCAGATAATGAATGCACTATCATGAAGAAGTGCAATAATAATATAATAAAATAAAAACAGCAGTATGATAAAGTGAATGTAATAGATTACATTGGATATATAATATTTCTACTTTGTATTTATGTTTGTGAACTGATTTGTAATTTTAGTTTGCCCCACAGAGATGGACATATTTTTATATCTCAACTTGTAATAATTGTATTTTCTTTCATCCTTGATTTTTTTTCCTAAAAAATATTACTCCATTGTACTGATCTGTCAAATGTGACTTTCACACTCAATTGGTAAGTATAGGATATCATATTCTGCTCCACACTGCCAGGTTATGCTCTTCTCTCCTGTTTTGAAAATTGGTGCCTGTGTCTGTGCCTTTTTTATTTAAGTTTCAAAATTATGTAAAAACATTGCTCAAAATTATTTTTTCAGCATGAAAATTAAAAAGAAGTCTGTATTGCAATTTTTCTTTCTCCATTTCTAACACAAATTAAATCTGGAGACTGGGGAGGGAAGTCTATTGCATCAGTCTTAACTTCACTTACCATTGATTACCCTTCTGCCCACTTATTCCTATGTTCTTATATCAAAATTAAGCTCATTGAATAATAGCCAATGCACCCCAAATTGCAGTTTCCCACAATCTTTTAATAAAAGAAGACAAGAGAGTATAAGCAGAGAATACACCTTTTTTTTTTTTTTTTTGTGGATCGGCTAATTCCCAATAGACACTCCAAATGCCTATCTTTAGGTTCCTTATTTTTATTTTATGATTGGAGCAAGCTTATTTATACTTAATTTTGTGGCAAATACCAAAAACAACTTGCATCTCTATTAAAATTATTCATATATTACACAAGATATAAATATAAGGTTTTACTAATATTGTATCCATTTCTTTCTTTCAGATTAATGTGTTAGGAAATCTCAAATAACATTTTGTGAATATTTACCAAGCTTTCACCATCAATCCTGAGGATCAACAGTCTAATCCTGCCACTTAAGCCACATCTAATATAGTACTGGATCTGCTGTTTTGGAAACTAATTGATCAGATTCTGTAAAACAGACTAAATTGAGGTGAAAATAGACCTAATGATCATTGATTCATCTGTTAGGTCAAAATTGATATCTTTTCATGCATGTTAATCACATGAATATACTTTTAAAGTATACCAATTATCATACACATCGAATTCTCCAAAATATACATGAAACACAGGTATTAGAAAAAGAGACTGCAGTATTTGAGAGCTTTAAGAAATCTTGTTCTTGTCACTAGAAAGATGTCGATGTACCATGACTCAGAGATACTGATTTTATACGATGCTAAATGTATTATAATAAAATTAGCCGCTATGATTCGCATTTACTAACAGCTCTGACAGTTTCCTCACCTTGTATATAGATTGTAATTGGAATTTTTTGAAAATATTTTTCTTATGGATTTAATTTTTTCAATAATGGTTGATATTTTTGTGCTGAAATGGGCTTAAATATAACTTTAACTAAAAACTATTTAAAATAAGACAGTTTAAATTAGAAATAATGACTGAGTTTAAGTTAAACCAAGAATAATTAAAAAAAAAAAAAAAAGACCAACTTCCTCAGCCTCGCTGACTTTAAGAGAAACGAAAGCCTTAAGCACAGTCAGTTTGGTGTAATGGAAGCCTCACTGAACTAGAAACCTGAGGATGATGCCGTCTGCTGATTACATTCTCTGTCACTCAGAACAACTGAGGCCATTTTCTGTTCTGTAAAATGGGAACTAAAATACTTTCTGTATCTCTTTTGCGGGGTAGTTGTAAGGATCAAATATAGTAAAGAGTGAAAACACATTAATCTGAAGTGACACAAAGTTATTTAAAGAATGGATTGGTGCTATCCCAATTATTGACTTTTTCCCCCCTACGGTGGTCATTTTTCTTTTTGATTTTCGTTGATGATCTCTGCCCTCACTTCCTCTGAATAAAGCCTTGGAACTTTTTTTCATAATTGGATACAATTAGAAAGAATCCCACATCAAATAGCAAGATGCCTTAGCTATTATTATTACGTTGTAAAATGCCAAAGAAAACCATTTAGGCATGTGGGCCCCATTTAGGGATTTCTGTTTTGTAAGTCACGTTGGTGTAGAAGTGTGTGAGTAGAACTCCACAAATTATACTTAGCATTTACTCCTAAGCAAGCTGGTAAATCTACGTGAAAGGAAGCCCAAGTCTCCATTCTTGCTTCCAGTTCTCATGCTTATAAAGCGAACTGTGTCAGCCAATTCCAGCAAAGCCAAAGGGGGAAGATCTTTTTTGTAAGCTTCCTTTAACTGGCAACATTTAGTGCACTACACTGATATCCCAACAACATCGCAACCGCAACCTCAGGCAAGCCTTGAGCATACCTTAACTTCCAGGCCTGGGCAGAGAACTTGGCTTGCGCCACCAGGAGGTGGGGAGCTGGGGAACTGGGGAGCTGGGGAGTGGGGAGCTGGGAAGGAGGTTGACTCCGGGCTCTACCCAGCATTAGAAACAAGGGCAGGAGATCTGGCGGGTGAAGGGGGACGACACCACTTGATATCCTTTCTAAGTGATTCCTGTGTTACTCTGACTTTGTTTTAGTGATCACGTGAGCTAATTACAATGCTAATTAGCCCAGTTTACCGGGACTGCTGTGCATTTGTACACGAGGGTTCTTTGTTTGATCTGCTACATCATAAGCTTACCAGCACGGAGGGATGGCATGTATCGTTGAACGTGGAAGAACACACCTTCATCTGTATTAATGAAGAAAACTACTGAAACCTAACAGACTAATTAAGGGTAATGATGAACAATTTTGATCAGCAATTATTTTTTTAATATCGAAGTTCGCTCCTGGAAAGAGTAGAATGGGGAAGTTCATCTTCCAGCTTTCTACCCAGAAAGGTAGTGAGAGAGAGATCCTGCTTCATTTCCATTTCTTCTCCCACAAACTGTTTTAACATATAATTGAACGGATGCCTTTATTTCAAAAGAAAAAAAAATAGTTATAGAGCTTGTTGGGATCATTTTCTGAAGAGAGAACATTATGCGTGCATGAATTCCATCGGTGATCTGAGGAGGAGCAGGCTGCTTGGACCATTACCCATCATTGTCGAACAGCTGAGTAATTAATTGGGCAAATACGTCCAGATCTGGTGAATTCACATGCACAGTAACTGGGCAGCAGCAACACACACTCTTTTACTGTGAATAAAATAGCAATAGTTTTATGTGCCTTTGTGCTATGTAATTTTTTTTTTCCTCTTGGCTTTATCCATTCCAGATTATTTTGTCCATCTTTATGTACTCATTTGCAAAAAGGTTGCTTATTACAAAGGAAAAAGATCTGCAGATGAGCAAGTTTGAATTCCATGTCTCTGTTTATTTTTAAAGGAATGAATTGAATTCATTATTCCTTCATTAATTTTTAAAATAATTTAATATTTTCACTAAAATGGGTTAAATGAGCATTAGGAAATTTTTTTTTTTAAATAGTTTCAGGAATGGGCGTGCTTCTAAAATAATTATTAAGGCCTTCTAATTACCATACAATATTAATTCAAAAATTTAATTTTTTATTTAAATGTCATCTACAGAGGTAAAAAATAAGACACAGCATTTGTCCTGGAGAAACTAATGAAGAATATTTCATCACCAACCTCTTATAATAGTCCTCTGTAAAGTATAGACAATCAAAAAATCTAACACTGTTTATTTGAACATCAAAAAGTGGACAAATGTTTAGAGGAAAAAATATGATTGTTTTAATGCAAATCATCTCTGACTGCTAAGTCCAAATGTAATAAGAAAGCTTAAGTTTTGATTTAAAGGAAGTCAATTTTCCAGCATCTCCACTTCTGAAGAGGTTAAATAATGATTTTTTTTTTTTTTTTTTTTTTTTTTCCGATCACATTTTAATCCAGATAACAGAGGACTTGCACTCCTAATTCAGACTTTCTGGTAAAGCTCAGCTTGTCACAATGTATAGCTTTCTTTCCTTTGATAAGGTCAGTTTGCCAAAAAGAACAAAGTGCATATGAGTAATACATTACTCAACCACTTGTATACATACATCTATTTTTCTTACCAGGTTTCACTATTCAGAAAGGTACAGACATGGCACCATGATAAAAAGGGTCATTTAAAAGACTTCGCAGAGGCTCTGTACTGTGAAGGATTGAATTTTCACTTGAATGCCTACATTTTCACATCTTTTTCTTTGCAGAAATATTCCTTTTGAATGGCAGACTGCAATTGGGTAGGTTTTTTTTTTTTTTTTTAAGTCACTGACCAGGAATATATAAAATATTAGAAGGCATTTGTCCCAGTGGAAGAACACAGTTCACTACCAGGTACCAGGTGGTTATTAAGAAAGTTATACAACTTTGTCTCTTCAGATTGAAGAGCTCCTTCAGATAAAAGCCTTAAGTTCAGTCAAGGTGGAAGGAACACTAAGGTCTGCCACTTCTAAATGACAGACAATTTAAATAACTTGTGAAATTACTAGCCTCAAAGCCATCTACCTAGTAATTTTTCATAATCACATCCAATGTGTATTCTTAGGAACACACAAGCAGACTCCAGTTTATCTTTCTATTTCAACATTTAATCACAACATTTTGAGAAACATGATCATAACTAATTTTAAAACCTTTAATTTTTCTTTAGTGGTTTTATATTTCCCAAATATACTTAAAGGGGTGGGGAGGAGAGAAAAGTCTATTAAATACAGTAAAACTTTTTAATCATGGTTATTGGATTCCCTAAGGAGTTAGTGTAAATTCAGTTCAGTTGAATGAAACAAATATTTCTTCATCTCCTACTATCAGTATGGTATTGTGCTGGGATTAAGGGGAGATACAAGATGAATAAAGCATCTTCTCTACTCTTAAGGATTCTAGAATCTGCTAAAAAAAAAAAAAAAAGTAAGGTGCACAACCATAATAAAAGATAGAATATGATGAATAAGAATAGAAAATCACAAAATTCTGTGAGAATATATCAATGAGTTTTTCTGGCTGAATCAAGGAAGACATCATAGAGGAGAAAAGATGTATTCGATTGCACTGCAGTGGAGAAGGACAGGAATAGCCTGATAGAATTGCTGCATTCTAGAAAGGAAAATGGCAAGAGAAAAAGCATCAAGGTGGAAAAAATGCAGGAATTTTGGTGTGACATGGAGTCCAATATAAGCAGGACAGAGGGGCAATATAAGTTGCTTGAGGAGGAGCGATGAAAATCAAATGTGAACCGCTATGTTTACACTTGACATTACTAAGGAGTTTGCTTGTGATTCTACAGGCAATTGTGAGCTTTAGAGCAACAGAATGTCTAACAGAACTGTGATTTGTGTAGCTTGTAAAATACTGTTTCTTTCTTCTCATATATAATTTATTTGTTTTTTCCTATACTGTTAATGATTTTTCTTGAACTTCAATTCTATTATTTCCCTTTCCTGTTGGAACTAAACCAGAGGACTATAGATATCACGGACAATATATCCCCCACACAAGTATTCATGTCCAAACTAAATTGTTATGAAACAATAACAATAATGTTTTTATGACTCTAAGTCTAGTGGAAATTGTGTATTGTTATTTTATAAAAGTACTTAGAATTACTTCTGAGTTAGGTGGAATCAGAAATAAATTTCTTGGAAAGTGAAACAAGGATATCTTGTTCATATTCTATAACAAAACTAGATGAAAAGGTATTTTGGGGGCTTTTAATAAATAAACTTGCAAACCTACCTAAAGTATGGACAATTTTATTTCTAAATGTTGATATTTGGAAAAGTTATAAGAATTAAAATACATAGAAGAGTCTGTATACAATGACATAGAATTCAAATAAAATATTTCGAGTTCCAACCACTGCCATCCAATTCTCCCACTAACGTACTTAGCGCTAACAGAAAAGGTACCTACATTTTACAAATTTGAGCTTTGATTTGTGAAGACAGAGATAAATTATCCCTTTTAAAATTTTATATAAAATTAAAATAATTTTCTCTTAGCTATACAGTAATTTCTCTCTTAAGGCAAATTCTGTGTGTGTGTGCTGTTTAATTGAAAGGCTTTTGGAATAGGGGAGCAGAAATGGCAGCAAGAGTGAATTTCAGCTCAGTGTGCTTTTTAAGTAAAACAGGTTATTCTGTATAAGTTTAGAAGAATTTGAAGGTGGGCTAGAGCTATTCTGATGGCCTAACAAATCAATTGTTTGTCATGTATAGTAAAGAGGTGAAAGACAGATCAGACACATTCTATTCATTTTGATGTCATGTGTTTTTAATCCAATTAAATTGCCATATAGTTAGCCATTATGACAGCTGAAGCAAACAATTTGACACTGAAATAATTGAATCAGTGGCCCCACATTCATACTCAATATTTGGAGTGGGAAGACAAGTGGGAGAAGTGGAAAGACAAAGCTCATGAGGCAAAACTGGATGAAAAAATAAATGCTGCCCTTTTGTTTAATTATAAGAAAATAAATGGTTTCATATATAAGATTTAAAGTATGACATTAGTCTTTGCAATTTCAAAACTAAGAAACCATTATTTTTTAACCTGAGAATAATGGCATTAATTCAGGCATTATGTCTTGGCTTGAGATTGTTGACTTCAACATGCAAAATTTTATTTACCCTTATACTGAAAATAGCTACAACTAAAAATACAATTTAGAAAGGAAAAATACTGGTGATCCCTGTGAAGGTAGTATAATGACAGGTACTGTGACCAACAAAAAGGCAGGATAGCTCATATTTTTCAGTCACTTGATATATATTAACCTGACTCAATATAACATTCTTAAATCTGGGTACCCATGTTGTTATAAACTTACTTTGCTTTCAAAGAAATATAGTTCAACTAGGAATTTCTATATCTATTTAAATCTCCAGAATAAACATCTGATGGGGATGGAAATGCCTAGTTCATAGCTATTCTTCTTAAAAGCTCCATGAATTTTTCTAATTCTTGGTATTGTTAAGTCTCTGGAATCTTTCGCTGCCTTATCCCAGAGAACTATTTTATCCATATTATATTCTCCTGCTAGATGCATTATCAACACATCTCATTCTTGCCATGAACACTCTTCTGAGTTGCTTCCTCCAAATTGTTTTTGTAAGATTCCCACCTCCCACTCCTTTCTGACTCTCATTCTTTCTACCCTTCTCCCTTTCCTTCTGCCTCTATGAGTGGGTTGTTCTTTGCCCATTAGTTTAACTCTGCCAGGGAAAACCACAGAAATCCTTACTTTCTGGTAAGTGGCAAAAAAGTGAGAGGAGATGGGTGTGGCTAAGTAGGGAAGGCTGCTCTAAACTTACCGGAAGGAAGGGCAAAGTTGGAATTTCAGTTTGTTAATACTTTTATCTCCTTCATGTCGGCTTATAGTATGTTTTCCCCTCTGCCCCTTAGACAATCACAGCATCACTAATAGCAGGATGCTTACATAGAATAATTCAGGGACCTTCTGGCTTCTGATTATATTTGATTAGGTATGAGTTTACCTGGTAAAGTTCATATGTGATCTCCAAGTTCCTGCCTTCTAAACTAGTTCCAAAACATATGGTCTGGCCTATGCAAATGTGATAAATAAGCCAATAATTATTTATTGAGTAGCTGGTATGAATAATATACTCTGCTTGAAAGTGAAATATAAATCAGGATCCTACAGTTGTTGTGTAGGGCCAGAAGCAAGGATTTGCAGTCAGATGACCTGAGTTTGAGATCCAGTTAACACTTAACAGCTCTTGGAGAAAAACACTTAATCTCACTAAGTTCTATTTTCCTCTTTTTAAAAATAAAAACAACAAAACTGTCTATAACATGAGATTCTTGAGAGATTTAAAGAAGATAATCTATCCAAAACAATTTTTTAAATAAATAGTAGATTACTAAACAAACACAAAGAAATGTAGCAGGGATCTTCTGGCTCAGATGACCTGAATTTAGGTATGAGCTGGATGTAGATAAAGAATTACCTTGAAGAAGCCCAACTGCCTAAAGAATAAGGGGCACACACACACATTTACACACACATCTATTCCCTCTAGAGTAGGGATCCCAGCACACCAGTCTGCGGCCTGTTAGTAAGTAGGCTGCATAGCAGGAGGTGAGTGGCTGTCGGGTAAGCATTGTTACCTGAGCTCTGCCTCCTGTCAGATAAGCAGCGGCATTAGATTCTCATAGGAGCCTGAACCCTATTGTGAACTGTGCATGCGAGGGAGCTAGCTGGTGGGCTCCTTATGAGAATTTAATCGATGCCTGGTGATGTGAGGTGGAATAGTTTCATCCCAAAACCAGCCCCAACACACACACACACCACGAAACCAGTCCCTGGTGTCAAAAAGGTTGCCGATCATTGCTCTAGAGGTAGCAGGAGTGTGTCAAGGTTTCCTGACTGAGTTACTAGGAATAAGGTAAGAAGTGTGAGAAAGATTTCAGCTGCTAGTAGAAGTTACAAGTACCAGGCTTGGGGACCACCAAAGGAAGCTTTTCTCCACTTTCAATGCTGGTATTAGGAAAAAGAAGTGGCAACACCAATAGCCCAGTTATTGGCTGTCACTCTGTGATGCCACAGAAAGTTAATATTTGAAGGGTAGCTTTGTGACCAGAACTTGAAAATGTAAGGTGACTAAAGTAACAGCATCACTGAAAGAAAGAAAAATTGACTAGAAGCAGCAAGCATTATTTCAGCTACCTAAGAAGGAAGGGACTCGGGGAAGAGTTCCAACAATTACTCTAATGAGGCTCAGGTCCATAAAGTCAGTTCTACGGTTGGTGCTCTGACTCCTATTCTTTGAATTGACCCCTTTGGTTGTAGAAAGCACCTGATACTTAAACAAACAAAAATTCCAAGTTGAAGTACAACTTTCTTTATAGGATATTTAATATGATTGAGATGAAAGAGTATTCTAGTGTATTATCCCCACTTTCAAGAATCCTGATTGAATTCAATTTTGACAGAGTAATTAATAGAATAATTTGTGCTCTGTTCTTACTGATATACTTATTTCCCTTCACAGAATCCTGCAAAAATTGCCTAGTCCTTGTCTTTCTGTTCTTAGACATTGATTCATAAACTCCACACATTATAGAGGAGAATTTACTTAAACTCCACACATTATAGAAAAGAATACATTCTCTTCTATAGAAGAGAATTTACAGGGATCCAAAGATAATCCACATCCAGTACTTTGGTTTGGAAAAACCCAAACTCTTAGAAATGATGGAGCTATATTTATCAATAGGGAGAAGACCCACTCCACACCCCCAAGGATTAGGAGAGCCAACTGGAGAAGTAAGAGAGCTTTAGAGAGATTTAGTTTTTTGGAGATAGCAGAAGGAAGGAACTAGGGTCCTGCCAGTTCTTCAGATGAAAGGACCAAGGCTTTGGTACCATGCAACATCATAGAGAGTTGGCTAGACCTCAGATGGAAGCACTTATGGTAATACCTAGAGAGGGTGGATGCCATGCCTTGAGTCTTCAATTTAGAACAGTGGAGCCACCTGAGACCTTGCTGTCTCAATGAGTCTGCTAGGGCAGCCAATATGGACTGGAGATGAGAGGATGCCCCATAGAACAATCTGGAATGTGTAGGACCCTAGAATTCCTACATGACCTAAGGAGTAGATTCTCAAATTATTTCTAATGTCACTATTGGAAACATTTTCTCTCCATTCAATTAAGAAGGTACTTGAAGCAGTTTTATCTGCTTTAGAAAAATAAAAATTTTAAAATATGATGATTCTTAAACTCCACACATTATAGAAGAGAATTTACATTTACTATGTCATGAAGAGTTTCAAGAGTGACTCCATAATGGACACTGACTTATATTTTTAGATACCTCAGTAAGATAGGTGTTGCTCTAATGATGTTACAGATACAGAGAATTAAACTCAAAGAGATGTCATTTATCTAGCTCCATGTTTTATAACTCATAAATTATGAAGTCTTAATTTAAACTCCAACCTCAAGCTGCAAACTCAAGTTTCTGTTATTAACTGTGCTGCTGTTAGAAATGGGCCAAAAGAGAAGCTCTTCATTCATTCACTCAACATATATTTACTGGGGACCCACTATGAGTCAGTCACTCTTCTGAAGCTGAGGAAACAGAAGCAAACAAAACTGGCCCTCATGCATCTTATATTTTACTAGTGATGTGGGGAGAAGGGGACATTAACAAAAGATAAGTATATGTCATCTGTTGATAAGTGATAAGGATAAAAATAAAACAGTGGAAAGGGGGTGGAAGGTGATAAGGTGCTATTTTATAAATGATAATCAGGAAACATACCTTTGATGAAACAACATTTGAACAAAAATGTGAAGTCAATTGATGGAGGGAACGCTGCAGATACAGGAGGAGAAGCTTTCTGGGCTGAAGAAACCACAAGTACAAAGGTCCTGATAGAAGGTGTTGGCTGTGTTGGAAGAATAGAAAGGAACCAGAGTGACTGAAGAGGAGGCAGAGCAGCATAGACGGTAACTGGTAAGGCAGAGGTGTGGTGGCAGATCAAATCAGATGAGGCCTCCCAGGGGTAGTGAGGGTCTCAGATAAACTTGGAAACCAGCTCCTCTGACTTGACTGGTAGGCTTCAGAGACTGCAAAGTGTGCGATGTACTTTTATATTTACTTTGTAGGTAGCATTTGTGAGTCACATTTTCTTCTAAAAAGCCAAGTGAGATGACTTAGAATAATTTTTTTTGTTTTCATACAAAATCAAATTAATGGTCATTCCAACCCAGTATTTGCTCCCTATGAGGGGCAATATCTTGCAGGGAGCATAATTTTCATTCATGATAACTAAGCTCAAGTGACTGGGGATGAATAGTAGACTGTTGAAATATGACTTTCAATAATATAAAGCCAGGAGCAGATGATTTGGCCTTTCCATTTGAAATTTGAAAATCCTGTGATTTCCAAAACTAAATCTTATTTTGTTCTGTTAGTGATTGTCCTTAAATTTTGCCTCTGCCTCAATTCACTATGCTTTATGAGGGCACAGTAAATGTTCCAATGGGGTGAAAAAGATGTAAATAATATTTCATTCTGGTAGTTTGGTCACATAATGTTAATTAGGAAGACGACAAATACAAAAGTTAATTTCAATTTTACATGACCTGCTGTGTGTGTCAGCTTCCAGTTCATCCAACTTGTGTCTTTTACTTCTTCAACAGATCAGATACTCCATGTGGGGATGCCATCTGAATAGAAATTAAATGATCTATTCTCCCACAAGTGTCTGAGGAATTGCAGAGGTAACTTTCATTAACCTTGATGAATCTTAGACATATAAAGCCCTTGAATGTCAATGGGAGACTGGACTCTGTTGAGCCTCTCCTACTTTCTTTAATAGTGCATATTTAACCAAAGAATGGCAATAAAACATTTATTGTCAGAGACATAAACAGTTCTATTTTAAAGCTTTGAATGGGATCAACAAATGAGTCATTTAAAAGTGTCAAAAATGGATGAAGCTGGAAGCCATCATTCTCAGCAAACTAACACAGGAACAGAAAACCAAACACCACATGTTCTCACTCATAAGTGGGAGCCTAACAATGAGAACACATGGACACAGGGAGGAGAACATCATACACCAGGGCCTGTCGGCAGTTGGAAGCAAGAGGACGGAGAGCATTAGCACAAATATCTAATGCATGTCGGGCTTAAAACCTAGATGATGGGTTGATAGGTGCAGCAAATCACCACGGCACATTTATACCTATGTAACAAACCCGCACGTTCTGCACATGTATCCCAGAACTTAAAGTAAAATAAAATAAAAAATGAAGTCTCAAAGATGATTGCTACAGGCATCTTAAAAAATATTAGTTGTTAAAAAAAATTCAATGTAGAAAATACTACTGTCGTCCCTTATTCAAATTTATAAGTATTGAGGTAAATTCCTTTAGAGAAATAAACTATTTGTACCAATATATGTGACGTGCCTGATATGAGTATAGCCCTCACGTTTTGTTTTCCAACATACCATCACTGTGTGTCTGCAAGTAGCCACAAGGCTCTGTACTTCGTGTCATTTTTGAGCTCTCTCTGCATGGGCCTCTTAGAAGTCTTAAAACTATGCTCATCTCAGCACCAATAAGGTAAATACTAAATATACTAAGAGAAAGGACAGTGCCTCTTGCTCTTTCACTCACTCATCCCCTCACTCGCTCTCTCACAATAGCTCATTGACCCTATTGATAAGAATGGCCACTGAGGATTGCTGAATTTTGCAAATTAGCTTGTGTCCCCCGTGAGCTATACAGCAATTTACACTTAATAGAAATTATAAAGAAGTTTTGCACCAAAATGTGTCAGAGTGGCAATGGGTTAATAAGAAATGTGAACTTTGATTTCACAGAGGAGGAGGCTGAAAGCCTCACTCCAACAGGAAGGGATTCATGAGGGAGTGTAGGGAATGCAGTGAGGGATTCAGGAAAGGAGTGAGCAAAGAGGAAAGCCTCTAAAGTGGTCAAAGGCAGCATTGACATCATCACCCAAGCAATGACTTTAGTTCTGAGCAGGTGAATATTTAAAAAAAATCCAAATCAGTCAATTTAACTGCTGATGGGTTTGTCCTCTCTGGTGGTGAGAAGAAAAATGAGCCAAAAATGTCAGCTGATGCCAGTTCTTCTGGCAGAGTGTTGTGGTTTATAAATGCAGCATCTGTATGTGAATGTGTATCGATGTGTGTGTGCAGATATGCTTGTGTGGCTAGGTGAGAGAGGAGGAAAGGAGGCAGAAAGAAGTCCTTACCACATAGCAAACCTGATGATGACATAAGGGATTTCAATTTTTCTAAAGTTCATAGTCTTAACTCTAACTTAGTGATCCCTGCTCAGAAAGCAAAAGTTAGGTATCCAAGAAAATAAAATTCTCTTAAGATTATGAAGTCTTATTTTTGACATGGCATTTCTATGTGTAAGTGTTATGTCATTGGTAGCTGGCAGGATTCCTTTTAACACAGATCCTGACACACACAGACCTACAAATGCATGGAAGATTACTGGGCCTATTCCATCCATATTGTGTATTACCAGTGGGAAATATTCAGAGATGAAGGGTTTTCAAAAAACTTGGGGATAATTCTCCTAGGGTTATTCACATTTCTTTTCCTTCTCATTTCATTGTAACTATAAGGAGGAAGGGTTAATCCACTGAGAAGCAAAGATGATAGCTCGAACACTTGGCTGCTTAATCATTTGTTCTTCCAGGATCCTAAAAGAACAATAAGAAGTCTTGGCAATTGCTTCCAATTACAGTCCTTCTAAAATAAACTGGTATCAATAATGGTTTTTCATACCAACAAAGATATAACCATTAATAACTAATTATAAGTAAGGTTTGTTAAACCAGTGCTGATTTATTCAAAATGATATGTAATTCAAAGTCACTGGTAGTCCTTAACTGATTAGATGTTATGCATTCTTTAACAAAACACTGAATAATCGGGAAGAATTTAACCTCAAGTCAATTAATTAATGTTGTTGAATTCTGGCTTGTTGCTTGCTGAATTAATAAGAGTTTGCTGTAATCAGCCATAGCATCAACTTTAGACTCACAATAGTGCCAGATATACAGTCTGGTGAACTTGAATAGGTGACAGGTTTCTATCAACTCTCCTCTGCCAGCCATCTTCTCCCTCTACTCAATTTCATTTTTCTCCTACAAAATGACTAGAGCAACTTGCTGGAAATGCAGCATGGTTCAGCAGGTGAATAAGAGCACAGACATTGGAACCAAACTGTCTGGAGTTGCAATCTCAGCCCAACTACTTTCTAGCTAGGAGAACTTAAGCAGGTTAGTTAATTGTTCAGTGGTGCAGTACACTCACCTATAAAATGGAGATGTTAATAATGATTCATGACTCATAGGGCTGTTGGGAAGATTAAATAAGTTAGTAGTTACAAGGTAATCAGAGAGGTACCTGGCATATAGAAAACTCCATAGTAGTACTTATAATAAACAAATATTCTCAGCAAACACTAAGGTGAGCAGGAAATTATAATTAACTTGGATGACCATAACCATCTCTTTATCAAGGAACAGCAGCAGTCAGAAAGGAGAAAGTCCAAGTTTTGTTGCTCTCACTTTCTTCCACTCAATTCCTATCTCACTTTACCCAAATTCATTGATACTCCGTTATGCTCAAGGAGGGCTCTTTTCCTGACCTTTCTCCAATCAAGAAGAAGAAAAAAAAACTTTTGGTGATCTTAACTAATTATCTCTCCTATTAACACTGAAATTGCAATTTCTGAAGATTTGTATAGACAAATGTCTTAGATGGTCTCAACCGAAAAATCACTCATGCTCAAATTTCCATATTCTCTAACAATAAGTAAGTTCCATTTATGTCTGACCTGTCTCAACAAGGAATTGAGCTCCTTAAGGTCACAGGCAGTTACCTATTTCCTTAAAATCAAGCAACATGAATAAAACATAAATAAATGGAAAGATAGCCTGTGTTCATGGATTGGAAAAATTAATATTATGAAAATGTCTATATTATTAAAGTGATCTACAGATTCAATGCAATCCCTATCAAAATTCTAATGTGTTTTTTTCACAGACAAGGAAAAAACCAATGCTTAACTTCATGTGTAATCACAAAAGACGCTAAGTAGCTAAAACAATCTTGAGCAAAAAGAACGAAGCTGGGGGTGTCATACATCCTGATTTCAAAACATATTATAAAGTGATTTAATCAAAACAGCATGTTATTACAATATAAACAGACATAGACCAATAGAACAGGATAGAAAACCCATAAATAAACCCATGCATTAATAGTAAACAGATTTTTGACAGAAGTGGCAAAAAACACACAATGGGGAAAGGACAGTCTCTTCAATAAATAGTGCTGGGAAGCTGGATATCCACATCCATAGGAGTGAAAGTAAACCCTTATCTTACACCATATTAAAATATCAACTCAAAATGGACTAAAGACCTGAAACCGTACAACTACTAAGAAAATGTAGGGAAAAGCTTCACAACATTGGGTTAGGCAATTATTTTTTGGATATAACCTTTTCTTAAAATTTATTGTTTCATTGACAAAAATAAAAATTGTATGTATTTATGATGTATACCATATTTTGATGTTGTCGAATGGCTGAATCAAGTACTTTATATATTTGTTACCTCATATACTTAACTCATTTTTTTTTGATGGTGAGAACACTTAACATCTACTCCTATCAATATGTTGTATCTTTTCAAGTATCATATCTATTTGTTAACTTTTGTGGGTACATAGTATATGTGTATATTTATGGGTTGCATGAGCTATTTTGATACAAGCATGCAACGCATAATAATCATATCAGGGTAAATGGGATATCCATCACCTTATGCATTTCTCCTTTGTGTTATAAATGATTCAATTATACTTTTCTTTTTAAATGTACAATTAAATTATTTTTGACTAGAGTCATCTGTTGTGCTAGCAAATACTATATCTTATTTATTCTTTCACTGTTTTTTTGTGGCCTACTCTAACTATTTTTGTTGTCACAAGCAACAAAAGCACAAATAGATAAATGGGATTACTTCAGACAAAAAAGTTTCTGCACAGCAAAGGAAATAGCCAACTGAGTAAAGACACAACCCACAGAATGGGAGGGAATATTTGCAAACCATACACCTAATAAGGGGTCTATATATAAAATTTATAAGAAACTCAAACAATTCAATAGTAAGAAAACAATCCAGTTAAAAATGGACAAAGCTCCTGAACAGACATTTCTCAAAAGAAGACACACAAATGGCCAATAGGCACATTTAAAAATGCTCAGTATCACTAATCAGGGAAATATAAGTTAAAACCACAATAAGATAACCTGACTCCTGTTAAGATGACTTTTATTTAAAAGATGAAGGATAAACATTAGAGAGGATGCAGAGGAAAGGCAATCTTTATACATTGCTGGTAGGAATGTAAATTAAGTTCCTCAGAAAACTCAAAGTAGAACAACCATACCACCCAGTGATTCCACTTCTAGGTATATATCCACAGGAACGGAAATCAATATACTGAAGAAATATCTGCACTCCCATGTTCATTGCAGCATTATTCACAACAGTCCAGATATGGTAACAACCGAAGTGTTCATCAGTAGATGAATGGATAAAGAAAATGTGTATACACACAACGGAATACTATTGAACCTTGAAGAAGGGTGGAATTTCGTCATTTATAATAACATGGATGAATATGGAGGACATTATGATAAGTAAACAAGCCAGGCACAGAAAGACAAATACCAGACGATGTCACTTATATGTGGAGTCTGATAAAGTGCAACTCATAAAAGTAGAGAGTAGAATGATGGCTACCAGAGACTAGGGGAAGAGAATGAGGAGAGAGGGAATGGCAAGTTGTTGATCAAAGGGTACAAAGCTTAGAGAGACTAGGGGAACAGGTTTTGAGAGGAATTGCACAGAAGGGTGACTATAGTCAATAATAATGTATTATATATTCCAAAATAACTTAGAGAGTAGATTTTCAATCTCTCACCTTAAAATAGGATAGGTAAGTGGGTCAGGCACAGTGGCTCATGCCTGTAATCCCAGCACTTTGGGAGGCTGAGGCAGGTGGATCCTGAAGTCATGAGTTCAAGACCAGCCTGGCCAAGATGGCGAAACCCTGTCTCTACTAAAAAAAAATACAAAAATTATCTGGGCATGGCACAGTGGCAGGCACCTGTAATCCCAGATACTCAGGAGGCTGAGGCAGAAGAATCGCTTGAACCCAGGGAGCAGAGGTGGCAGTGACCCGAGATCACACCACTGGACTCCAGCCTGGGGGACAGAGTAAGACTCCATCTCAAAAAACAAACAAACAAAAAATGATAGGCAAGTGATATGATGGGTATGATAGTTAGTTTAATTTCATCATGCCACATTGAATACATATATCAAAACATCACCTTGTACCCCATAAATATATATAATTATGATTTGTCAATCAAAAATATTAATAATAAATAAAAATAAAGTAAAACTTACAAGTGTACTCCAAACAATGAAATAATACATATGAAACATAATGGATGCTCTGTTTTCTCATAAAAGAATAATGGTCTTCCTCCGAAAGTTTTTTCCTATGGAACTAACTTTACTTCCCCATACTGACAACAGCTGAGGATGAGGAACATAGGTTACAATGCTGAACCTCTTTTCCACATAAAATCCAAGTTCAGTCATATTTTTTAATCTGTTTAAATTCCATATAGTAAAATTACCCTGTAATTTCTTATTATACATAAAAGTAAATCTGAGGTATAAATAACTTAATATCTTACAAATTAAATATGATATAAATAAATAGAGCTTTAGGAAGAAATGGATCCATGGAAGCATATGAAAACATTTGTGTTAATAGCCAAAAAATATTCTCAGTGAAAAAACACTGATAGGATATTATAACTAATGTTTCATATTTTAAGGAAATATAGTATGAATACTGCCACAAATATTCTATCATTTCCAAACAATTTTTAAATAAGTATGCTGGAATTCACGATAGAATGAAAGCTTATAAAACAGGTATTTTCCTACTTTCCTAAAAATATCCAGTAAGAGAAAAATGTATATTTATACAGATAATTTTTCACTTTTAAATTTTAATTTTTCAGAATTTTCTATTTATTAAAAGTGGTTGTTTTTGCTTTTGTTTTAAATGAAAGCAGCTTTAATTATCTGACTCTCATTGACTACTAATGACATACTAATGTCAATCTCAGGGAACAATCGAGGAGAAGGCAACAACATGGAATGCTTGTAGATGGCTTGTTTTCTCAGCTCCTCTGAGCATTAGTGGGCAGGAGAACCTGCTCTTTGCAAGAGGAAAAGACGGCAATCGCACCCCTGATGGGGATTAAAGAATACTCCCTGTCTTTCAGCATAAGAAAAGGAAGGTTTTTGGTATATTAAGAGTGTGTCTCTACCAATGATTGAGTCATTTTTGTGTGCCAGGATACTGTCAAATATTTGACACATGTCATCTTATTGGATCTTTACAACCATTATTTCTATTTTACAAAAGAGGAAACTGAGCCTTGGTGCAGTTAAATAATTTGCTCAAGGTCACACGATGGTAGAACTGAGATGGAAACCAGGTGTGCATAACTCTAAAGACATCTGAATCACTAAACTGCCTCTCTTTAAGCAGTCATATAAAGGACACACATTTACGGAACAGCTGAGGTGATCAAATTGAACCTTCAAATTCTACATCTCCTCTACATGCTAAAACTAAGCCTTTTATTAATATATATTGAAAACGATTAAAACGTAAAAATTGCATTGTACTTTTTATAATACTAGTGATTTCCAGGCTATAAAAGAAAATAAATGATAATAATAACACCTCTAACACCACCTCCAAGGATAATTTCTACTGCCATTTACTAGGCATTTACTTTAGGTACTTTGCTAAGCACTTTACATACATTATTTCATTTTTTAAAATAAGAACTAGCCACAAATTATACAATCTAAAACTCAAATTAAATTGAAACATGTATACATTTTTTCAGAAGTGGAAAATAAAGATACAAGTTTCCATTTCCTTGATTTCATTTTCTTTACTTCTAGAGGACAGATTTTCTATTGTCGAAAGTCTGGTTCTTACAGGTCTGAGTGATTAATCCATATCTCAATCCCAAAGAACATGCAAAAGGTACTGAAATCAGTCAGTGAGGGCTTAGCAAGGTAAGACAAACCAAAGACCCAACTGAGAACTAATTTAAATCAAATTTACTCCTCATTTTTTTCACCTACTCCTGCCAGGTGATAGACGCTAAATTCAGTGCTTCTCTCAACACTTAGGTAAGTTAGCAGACCAGTGTACTGTCACCCTGGGCTAACAGGGAGAATAATTCTGCCATCTCCACCGGTACAACATTAAAGGAAATGAACCTCATTCTGTTACTTTTTGGGAAGTAATTTATCAGATGATTTATTTACAGTGCAGACTGCATGACAAGTAAACAAATATGTTATTTTTGCCCACTGTAGTTGGATTTTAAACATGAAAAAGAGACAGAGTAAGTGTCTTTCTAGGGTATGCGAGTAGCTCTGACAACAGCTTTGAAAAATAAAGGAACTCCATTACAAGGCGTTTAGCAAGAGCTGATTTACATACTAGAGTAGATCTTTCATGAATTCTGCCAACGTAGAGAGGAAAGGGGAGGAAAAAAAAAGGTTCCAATTGCATGCTACCACTGTGCATGTTGATGAATCCCCCAGCACATGTTAATTAATGCCCTATTGTGTTTGGCAGACTACCAGGGACTGTGATCGTACACGAACTGATCCTTTAAATGGAGAGTGGCTTACTCTATATTGAAAAGAAAAAGATTTGTATTTGTATAAGCCACAACTATTCCTTAGGAATAAGTGTTTTGCTTTTAGTGCAATTAAGAGAGACGAACTGCCATCTATCACAATATTTTATCATTACACTTAAAAAAAAATCCTCAACCCCAGTAAAGCAAGTACAAAATCACAGAAATGTCATTGTTTTTAAGGAAAAATATCGTTGCTCCCATCGCCCTATCTAAATCAGTGCCCAGATTTCACTCATAAATGATGATAACTAATACTGTTATCTATTATACCATCTTGCATTCTGGCTGAAGCATAAGATTGTATTCAAGCAATTAAAAAGAAATCCTCATAATAAACACATGGCGATCTTGAAAAAAATTAAATAAATAATGTCATCTTGATAACAGAGGTGAACTGAACAAGGAAAGAAGCCAGAAGATGCAAATTGCCCTGGCTTAAAGCTTACAGAAATATTATGTCCAGCTAGAATTTTAATTTTAATCATAGAGAAAAAGAGGACTACTTTCTCAGCTCTTATTTCTTATTTGTTTTAATTTGCTTTTTACTACTTACACTGCAGAGAGCTGATAAATATTGGATACATTAAAGCATGAATGACCTAGAAAAATAAATTACCTTATATTATTGCTCCTTGTGAATAAAATTGACATATCTCAGAAGCTGCTGCAGTAGTATCCAAAAAGGTGTTACAGCCAAATTGATTAATTATCTTCCACCATTCTAAATAATAATAAAGTTCACTTCTATCTTACTAAAGAACACATCCCTTTCCTCATCTACATTGCTTTAGTTGAAATAAGCTTTATTTGTACTTTTTAATGGCTTCAGTCATTTGGGCTGCCTTGTAGGTAGAACTCCCTCCAGATTTTCCCCAGCATATGTAAGCTTTACTCAAACCAGTGATCCTCAAAGTGGGGACCACCAAAACCAAAAGCACATGGGGGTGCTTGTTTAAAATACAGGTTCTGAGACTCCATGTGCTCAGAAGCTCTGATTCAGTAGAAGTCCAGCAATGTGCATTTTTAACAAGTACCTAGGTGATGCTGATCACTTAATCTATTCCATATGCCCTTCTTTGTGATTCAGTTGCTTTAAAAAAATAAAAAAAATCACCAGCTCTTCTCTTTATTTACATGATTGATTTCACTGGATAATGAGTATCTCTTTAAGAGTGTGGTATCACGTACTCAGATGGCCAGGTGTGTTCTCCTTCTGGTCTGAGGAGATGGGACCCAACACTTCAATGGCCTTTAATTCAAAGTGCCAGGACTGTTAGCCCTCTATGCCAGTGAAAAGTACTGCGGGGCTGTGGGGACATGAAGTTTCAAGAATAGTGTCGAGATCATCACAGAGTGACCACAGAGAGCTTCTGTGAGCCCTTCAACCTTTGGGAAACTTCTTCCTGGGACACACTCTGCTAAACTTACTAATTCTTAAGTCATGTTTTTATCAGTCTTGGTATGCAATGAACTCTTGTTTACCTTAGTTTAGTATGAAACCCCAACCTTATAACCAGATATGTGTTGAGTCATTGACTCCTTTTGCAATATAGAATTCTTGGGTCTATGAATGAAGAATAGCAACAATGTGTTGAATATTTACTATGTGCCAAGCTAAGAGCTAAATGCTTTATATACATTATATTATATATCCTTTCAGCAATAACCATCTGAGATAGGTGTTACAGTTCTCCATCTTATAGATGAGGAACTGAGGTTTTGAGAGGATAATTAGTTTATCTGTGGTTCCTGGTGGTAGACATAGAATTCTGCCCAAGTTGGTCTGACTCTGTGCTCTTAACCAGGAGGCAATCCGGCCTCTAAAGTGGGTTTCTCTTTCCTGTATAACTAGGCAGTCTTTGTGCCTCATGCCTTTGAAATAAAGTCTGGGCTCTTTATGAGCATTTGCTTCCTTTGGGAGTGCTTTTACTGTATTATAAGTTCTTTGAGATGAGAACAAACGGATTGAGCTCCACCTCTGGGTTTCCTTGCCAGCACTGTCAGAACCAAAGTACAATAGTGACATGCTCAGGCTAAGAAAGTGAGATCCTGCCGGTCTATTTTAGGACTCAGAGCTCTGACAGAGAGCTTACTGTTACATTATCACACAACATGATTACAATGGATGAAGTCACTTTCAAGGGAAGCCAGAGCCTATACCCCACCAGTACTTTGTTTAATGATCCCAAGACAAAAATAACAACATCTAATGGGCAGGGAGGCTAAAAGAATGGCACAAAACAGTCTTTACAGAGCGCAACTCTGAAATACAATGTAAGTCAAAGGCAAACAGCGAGTTTATTCTAAAATCTCACTTTGCCCCAAATAATTATTGCTTTACATAGGATTTGAGTGAATCCTAAAGTTCTACAAAGGAGAACGACCTTTTCTCATACTTCCCCATTCCCTGCACTCTTGCTTGTGTCACTGCTCTCATTTGGAAGCTTCCCTTACTACAGACATCTCCTTTCCAAAAGTCTGCCTGGCCAATGGCAAATGATTTCTTTTAGGATGAAAGACAGTGTGGCTGTGAAAGTGTGCTCTTGCTCTTTTAAAAAGAAATCTATGCAAGGAAATTTAGTGCTGAAAATAGATTCTGGCACCTAAGTCCACAACAAATCTTGATGTCTTATATGCTTCCTCTAGTTTTTAACCTGACTTTGGTTCATAACTTTGATTCTGGAATTCATTCCTTTCAGTTCTTGCAACTCCTTATCCTCATAAGCGGGTATTGGAATCTGGCTTTGTCCCTGGATACCATAGTTCTTCCCTAGATTGACCTTGCTGGATGGCTACTATCAGTCTAGTATCATCCCTTAAATCTCTAGATTCACTTTCGTTACCCTTCAACCTATAGTTAATGTTCAATTCAAGAACTGTGAATGAATGGTCAACCTCAAACAAAATCTTGCCTGATTATTTAGGGAAGAAGCAATTCCTTCTTCCTCTGCATTTGATCTAAACCTTTTTTTATGGCATTTATACTGCCAACTAAGATTATTTGTACACATCTTGTTTTCTCTTCTGAATTATAAGCTCCTTGGTGCTAGGGACCAGCTATCTGCTTTTATATTGTCCACAATGTTTTGAATTAATAAAAATAATAGTAATAATATAACATTTAGTGAAATGTTGATATGTTTCAGGCACTGTGCTACAAGGTTTTCACACACTATCTTCTTTAGTTTTTACAAGAACACTATAAAGTAGGTATTATTGTTATTAACATTTAACAGATGAAGACACTGAAGCTTAGAGAGTTTCAGAAATTTGCCGAAATTTACACAGTCAGTATGTGTAGAGCCGGGATTCTAACTCAGGTCTGCCTGACTTGATAGCAATAACTCTTAATCCTTGCACTGGAGTTTTTAATGAATTGGTAGAATGAGTAAACACATTTATAAATTAAAGAAGAGTAAATTGTTAAGACATAAAACCATACTGCATGTTTCAAATAAATACATTATACACCCAATATTTTTAAATATTGGAGTTATTTTGAAGGTGGCCTTTTTTCTCTGATTCTGTAATATTTAAGGAATTTCTAACATTTAGCATTGATATGTAAAGAAGTTTCAATTAAAGATGAAAATAAAATGAGATTTCAGTCAACAAAGTTGACTAATGAAAAGTGTGATGGAAGAAATTTATGGTGCTTTATACATAGTAAACATCCATATTTGTTGAATGAAAAAAAGGACTGAATTAACAAACCACTCAATCAATGAACAAACATTGAAGATCAACCTAGATACTAGACACTTTAGAATAATTACCGAAAATGCATAGCAACTTATAAAATATTTGGAATTGGATACATTAACAATAGCATATATCACCGCAAGAATGAAAATAGGTATGGAAGATGATCATGTCAAAATTTTCATAGAATTGGACCTTATATCAAATCCCTGAGTTAGCTGCTCAAGCATGTAATGTGTTTATAACAGGGGTGACCATTTCTACTTAACTATAACACTGCCAGATTAAATGAAATGTAACATATATATTTAGTAACTTGACACATAATAGCCACTCAATGAATATTATGTCCCTTCTCCTAGCCCACACCTCCATATTCCATTTCTTTAGGGAATATCTTCAACTAATAGTATCTTTTTGAGATCACACTTTCTTTAAGGTCTTTGGTTCCCATCCTTTGGGTCCAAATGGTAGAAATGGTATGTAGTTTCCCCAGAAGTCTTCAGTCCTATCAACAAAAGACAAGGAAGAGTATTTGAGGTAATTCCTGTTCTTTCTCCAGAGAGGTCTAAAGGGAACTCTTAAATGAGGGCATTGCTTGTGTCTTCTCTAGGCTTTCCAACTCTCCTCATGGGTAAAGAAGAGACTGTGAGTTAGAGCAACAAGCAGATTCCTCAGGGGTCTCAAATCTACCCAGAAGTGTCAAGGCCAAATTCATGATTTTGCGTCGCAACTATCCACAGCTTCCCCAGACCTTATGACCTCTGCCAGTAGGGATCAGAAGGAGGCCTAGACACCCAGACTTCCCAATCTCTTCACATCTACTGCTTTGCTACATGCTATGCTTGAATCTACCGGCCTAACCACATTATACCTGTTATCCCTGGACTTGTCAGTCATCAAAAGAAGCCCACAATCCCAGACACCTGTTATATCTGTCACATGAATTCTCACAGGGCTCTGCACAGATTTGACCTCTCACCCCTTTCCCACCACTCCCCATTTCATGAACTCCTTCTACCATGTCTTCTAGAATTCAGGTTCTGCAGTCAAAAAATCTCCTAGATCCTTAACCTTTTATCTGAACATTCTTTTCACACTTTTACTCTAATGAAAACTCAACTTTCCTTACAATGTCTCTGAGGTAGTGATTGCATTTTTTTGTCATTGTTATTTGTTTTTCTTCCACAGTCCTCATACATCTGGGCCTGGAGGTTGTGTATGTGTTGTACTTGTTATCCTTCATTGTCTGTTCAGACCAATCTCTCCCACTTACCAGTTGCAACCATGTTGTCAAATCCAATGGTCAATTTTGGTTCTCATCCTACCTACCTAACATTAGCATTTGACACAGTTGGCTCCTCCTCCTTGAGACTTTTTCTTTATTTCACTTCTAGTTCACTACGTTCTCCTGATTTTTCTTCTGTGTCAGTGGCTACTTCTTCTCAGTCTTTTCTGCTGCTTCCTCCTCCTCTGTCCAACAAACTAAATATTAGAGTTACCCATGGCTCAGTCCTTAGGTCTCTTCTCCTCTCCATTTCACTTTATTTAAATCCATGAGACCAGTCTTGTTTGGTCTCATGGATTTAAATACCACATATGTTGATGGCTTCCAAATTTACGTCCCCAGACTTTCTTGATCTCCAGATTCATGTCATTAACTGCCTAATCAACACCTACAATCAGAGATATAGCAGAGATCTAAAACCAAGTATGTTCCAAACTGAACTCTTAATGTCGTTACATGCCCCAAACCTGCACACTCTCTCAGTTAATCAAGCTCCAAACCTTGGAATCATCTTCACTCCTCTCTTTCTTTCTCATACCCTACATTCAACCCATCAGAAAATTCTTTTGGTTGTGCCATCAGAATACACTCAGAAGCTTGTTACCTCTCACCACCTCCACTATTACCATCCAGGAGCAAGCCATCTTCCTCTCTGGGATTACTGCAAGCACTTCCTACCTGGTTTCTCTTTTTATATTCTTAGCACCGCTATGATCTATTCTTAACAGTAGGCAAATAAAAAAAAAGTTTTTGAAAATTACGGTCAGAAATCTTGCAATGATTTCCTTTTCTACTCTGAGTAAAAGCCAAAGTCCTTACAAAGGCCTACAGGTCTTTATAAGATCAGGATCACAGTACCTCTGACTCCACCTATCGCCACTCTTCCCCTAACGTACTCTGCTCCACCCACACGGTTTATGTGCTCCTATTTTAGGGTGTTTGTTTGACCTGCAGTGCTTCCCCCCAGATATCTGAAAGTTCAACTTCCCCACCTTCTTCCAGGCTTGGTTCAAGTGTCACCTTCACAAAGAAACTAATTCTAACTTGACATACCTAGTTCATTTTGCAATCCTCTCCCCAGCCCCATACTCCTAAAGCCTCTTCATCTGGCTCTTCCTGTTTATTACAATTATTCCTTTTAACACATGGTGAAGTTTACTTTAATTTTTCTTTTTAAACATCAATTTCTTGCTGCCTGTCTTCCCTGATGGAATGTGAGCTTCATAAGAGCACACATTAATTTCTTTCTGGTTCTGATTTGTTCTAGGAATCTGGAAATGTGCATGCCACATGGTATATGCATAACAAATAATTGTTAAATAAATGCTAGATTTGTATAGGGTTTCAGAATGTGTGACTTGCTGTCTTGTGTTTTAAAATTATATTAAAAACTACCCTTTTCTATTGGCCAGGCATTTATCATTATTCCCATTATTCAGATTAAGAAGCTGAGTTCAGAGATCATTTTTCCTGACTCCTAAATGTACTGCTTTTGCTACTTCATCCTGGTTACCAGGACAGTGTCCATAAAGATTTTGCTTAACTCATGGCATAGACCAGTGGCTTAACACATTTACTGGGTACTGACTGCTGTATGCCAGTGATAGCACACAAACACAAAATATAGCCCAGAGTCTGGCAGACAATGTATTTGGACAAGAGGGATACACCAGGGTTTTGACTCTCAAAATGCAAATGTGCTTTTCCTTTACCAGCAGAGCCACACCGACCATCATGTCAGTTGTTTCTCTTTGATTCATAAGCCACCTGGTTTGACATGTTCAACTCAGGGTTTTGATCTCAGAATTACTTTGAGATGACACCTCAGAAAGTGACTAATACAATTTTATTAAATCTAGATTTTGGTAATTTGCCGGCACTTACTCACTTGACTGGAGGAACAAGGGTCCTTTGATACATCTGATCATGAAATTTAAAGACTATGACTTTTACTGATTGCAATTGAATGTGTTAAGCATATTTTAGTCATAGCTTTATGACTAGTGACAGAAATGATCTTGTGGCTAGTCAGCAATTCCACCTGAATAGAAATTCTTTCACTGGAAATTTCTGACTTCGTTTCTCTGAGCTGTGGTCAGAACCCTACCTTTGACTTCTTTGAGAAAACCATTACTTTATTTAAGAAGCTTCTGTACCTGCTCTTAAGAACTATAGACCAAATTCTTTATGATCTTCATGTTTACAAGAGCTGCTACCCTTGTTCCTGGCCAGTGACTGAATCCTCAGATTCCTTTCTGGCACTAATTTAAACTTTCTTTGTTTGAGAGTTTTTATTTCTGACCAGAAAGAGCAGTTGAATTGATTCTAGTAATCAGCAGGATTGCTTTGAAAGTCTTGAAGATGATTGCTATAATTATCGGTTCTTGTAAGGAGTGTAAAAGGAACACATGCTTACTGAGTGCTCACTCCCCTATGTGTTACAGCTTTTTTAGTTAGTTTGTGCAGTTAAGCCTCATCATCACCTTGAGAAAACTATGCTCAAAGCTGTTTTACAGTTGGAGGTATTAAGACACAGGGAGCTAAAATCACATTCCACAACTGCCTCAAAGGCTAGGACTTTGAGCCTATGTTGGAGAATGACCAATTTCCTTTAAAACTTCATACAACTAAAATATAGCCACAGAGAAAAAAAAAAAAAAAAAAAGATCTGAAAATTATGGATAAGACAACCTCACAGATCAGATGAGAGCCTTGCCTGTAAAATGTCAGTTTAATAGAAGTCCCAGGCCAATCAAGCCATCCCATGGAGATTAGACAGAGAAGCCATAGGGACAAATCCTGTCAGTCATCTTATGAGTGATTAGCAATCAACCAGATTAGATGTGTAGGAAAATAATTTGATTTGTTTGAAGTTAAAATAAATTAATAAATTGGATGTGGCCATTCAGACAGGAGAAAATTTTGACCACATACTTTCACTGTCTCACTACAGAGAATGCTGACTAAATTTGATCTGGTATATTTGTCTCAGTCAAACCTCATGAACCAATGTGCTACAGAAAAAATTCTGATCTTTTTTTTCTACTTCCTCTCTTTCTCTTTCTTCCTCTCCTCTTCCATCTTCTTCTTCTTTTCTTTTTTATATTGAAGTCCCTACTACAGAGTGGTTGAAAGACTTTGAAACTGATAACCCTGTCTCAGGAGTCTGTTTTTCAGACTCCTGCTGTGATTATAGAATTTTCATTATTAGGGTCAAAGTTCAGAACATTTCTATCAACGTTCCAATTTTTTTTTTTTCCTTTGCGGAAAACTAAGGAAGTGTCTTGGCTATGTCCTTTGAATTATAAAATACACTTTTCAGAACTTCTCTATAATTGAATTTAATTGTTTCCATTTGTTCCTCACTCATCCTCAACTTCTCAAATAAGTTTTCTTCCTGCATTTAGTTTCTATTACTATCCCTTTTTTAAAGCAGGAATAGAACTCTAAGCCTCTTGTGTGAATCTGACTCTTTTATTTGTTTAAGAATAAAAATCTACCCCCTGTGTGTTGAATTTGGTTATCATGGCTTTTATTTGGCTTTTAATGTAGTGTGATCAGTTTTTAGTTAAGGCGTACGTTGTCCTGTAAAGTGGAGTCCTAACACCTCTCAATTGTATAGTTTTGACTCCTTCGTACATTTATGATACTTGCTTATGCCCTGAAGGCATTTCAGTTTGCAATCCTTATTTAAACAAAAATCAATACTAATATGATTTTATGATGGTTCCGGGTGTCTTTAAGAATATATATACAGGTTCCATCACACAATATATTTAGTTTTACATCTTATGTGTTTATTATCAGGTGATGCCCCGGCTGCATTCCTATTCACACACATTTGAAAAATTCATCGGCATTTTAGCAACATTTTTTTTTCTCTAACATGGATATATATTTTGCAGCATCATTTTTGGGAGAGAGATTTGTTTTTACAAAGACACAGACTTTTATCTACCATTGATAGTTTAGTGGTTTCAAATACAAAATTAATTGCAACCTTCTAAATACTCTTCAAGCTATGATATTTTGGTACCAGTAAAAACCAGGTATAGCAATGCAAGTATTTCTGAGTGACTGTCAATATTCAGGGAACACATATGTAGTATAAGAGATAACTTGTTTAAAAGATTTATTTTGTTTAAACCAGATAACTTAATGAACAATGGCTATATGTTAAGAGTTGTCAATCAGATTCTCATTTTATGAAAGCTATCTGACTACCAAATGAAGATCCAATCCTAATGGATACCTGAGAGTAAAATAGTATGCATTTGAAATTCACTTGCGATACAAAACAAAAGTGCCAGTTATGTTTTTAGCATATTTTATTGTAGGTTCCTTTTGAATAGGAAAAAAGTATACTGCACTATCAACTCAAGGAAAATGTTTGTGTGTTTAAATAATTATTACTCTCTTCAGGTTCTTTTAAATTCCTTTCTTTCTGTTCTTCATAAGCCAAATCACTAAGGGGTTGATTTGAATACTACAAATACAATATTTATATTTTATTATTTTAAATATCTTTTCCTATAAATTCAAGGACCTAGTTTTCAAATACAGATCAATTTGCTTGTCCTTGAAAAATCTACTTTAATTCTAAGCACCATTAATACAGACACCAGAGGGAAAAGGCTGAACATTTGCCAGCAACGTCAGAGATGAACAAGATCTGTTACAAGAAACTATTGAAAGCAACCGAGATTATTAAAATCTTTGTAGGAAGGAATATCTGTATACTGGGTACTAAACTGAAATTTTTCCAATACTAAATGGAAACATTTAGTCTAGAAGGAGACCTAAAGATGCTTTTGGTGCCAGGCACAGTGGTGCTCACCTTAAATCTCAGCTACTGAGGAGGCTGATGAGGGAGGATTGCTTGAGGTCAGGAGTTCAAGATGAGCTTGGATAATATAGCAAGACCCTTTCTCTAAAAAAATAAAAATCTTTTTTTTCAATATTTCATTTTATAAATGAGCAAACTGTGACTCAACTAGTTGTGGAAGGACTAGAATTATTCAAGTCTCCTAATGTATAAACTTTTTTTTTTTTTTACTACTGTGAACCTGAAAAAGCCAGCCCCTCAAGATGAATCCTGAATGGTTAACTGGGCCTAAATTTAAAATAGAGCCAAACACTTTCTCTGAGTTACCAGAACACCCACACTTCTGACTAACTTTAGGGTTTTCATGCCTGACTGGTCCTGTTTACCTGGCCTGAGCCAATCAGTAGGTTGGCGTGCATCAACCAATCAGAATTCAGATGCATTGACCAATCAGAACTCAATTGTATCAACCAAACAGAACTAAGCAAATTTGACTTTTTTATTTGCCTAAGTCCACCTGGGAAATTGGGAAGCTGGGATGGAACTTTCTCTACAAAAGTAAAGCTTTCCTTTATTCTCTGGAACGTATCTTCATTTTACACTGAAGGCTGCTTTTACACTGAAGGCTGCATCTCCCCAGTTTGCAAAGTGTTCCCTGGAATAAAATCTCTTTCCTTCAAATTCCTTTTCAGAGAACTTTTGTTCACCTTAGCTGTACCTACGTAGGGCATAATATAGTCAGAACGGCAACCATTTATTGGGATGTTATGTTTCTGGCATAGAAAGTCTTACTTGCCTTATTATCTTAACAATCCTGTAAGACAGGTATCAATATTCCTATTTTACTGGTAAGTCGATTATAAATTTCTGTTTTGAGATAAAGTGATTTGCCCAAAGTCACCTTACAGAGCCAGCAATCTAATACAAGTCTGTGTGAATTTAAAGCCTCTTCTCTTGCTGCTGAACTAGCCATTTAATTTTTTAAAATCAGAAACAAGTTTATGAAGTTGTGCAGTACATGAATAATATATTAATTGGTTTTTCCCTTTTCACTTTTACCATTATGTAAATAAAGTTAAATATTTATGTAAAATTTATAACCTGTCGCTATCATGAGATTCTTTTTTATCTAGAAGAAACCTGAGAATAGCTAATTCGCCCCATTCCTTTATAAATGAAGTAATTAAGACCAGAAAGGTCAAGGACTTTTCACCAAAGGGATAGTTGCGAAACTAGAATAGAGCTAAAGTTCCAGCTTGAAGTTATCTGTTTTTTTCTACTATTCAGCTTTCACCTATTGAAAGCCAAAGTGCAGGGAGGGGAAGAGGAAAGCTGAGAAGAGACTTAAGTACTATTACGAGTGAGCTTGGTGTTGATAAGGTCGATGCCTATACATTTTTGGACAGTACCGTTTGGATGTGTTTGACTTTCAAAGGGCCTGGTAACTTTTAATGCTTTTGTATGTGTTTTATGAGGGACAAATGACCAGAATTTGCACTCCATGTTTGCCTAAGAAAGGAGATTCAGTAATTTTTATATTTCATTGTATCCTGTAAGTAAAATGTGCATTATGTTATGAAAAGTGAGGAAGAAGATATTTTTCAGCTAAAGTACTAGTCAGCAGTTAATTTTAATTTTCTTTTCTTCTTTGTAAGATTTTTTAATTTTTTTTTTTTTTTTTTTTTTTTTTTTTTTTTTTT